>NC_056735.1:1192536562-1192736562 GCF_019279795.1 Protopterus annectens | reverse complement strand
CACAGTTGGCAGTATTGAGATTAGAACCCCTACCTTTCTAGTTGTATGTGCTAGAGTGCGACATACTTATCACATGCACCACAGAGCTTATATGCCTAGAGAGTGTCCAATGGTCCATATAAGGTGAGTGACATCAACAGGCCCTGTAAAGTAATGCAATGGGGTAGTCAACAGGGAAAAACAGGTCTCAAAATCATCTAACCAACATACACACACACACACACACACACACACACACACACACACACACACACACACACACACATAACAGCCACAGGGGGGATATGCTTCACGTGCACACACACACACATACACACACACACACACACACACACACACACACACACACACACACACACGGCAGTATTGAGATTAGAACCCATACCTATCTTGTTGTATGTGCTAGAGTGCTACATACTTATCACATGTACCACAGAGCTTATATGCCTAGAGAGTTTCCAATGGTCCATCTAAGGTGGATGACATCAACGGGCCCTGTAAAGTAATGCAATGCGGTAGTCAACAGGGCAAAACAGGCCTCAAAATGGTATAATCAACATACACACACACACACACACACACACACACAGGATAGCCACAGGGGATATGCTTCACACACACACACACACACACACACACACACACACACACACACACACACACACACACACACACACACACATGCACACACACTGTGACTGATATCAGATTACAAGCCCTACCTATCTACTATTACACAATGGGGCTTATCATAGTATTTGCATGTGCCACTGGTTAATATTTTTATATGCATGGCTGCAGAAGTATATCACTCTATGCCTTTCAGGGTCTCTCTCTGTCTCTCTCTCTTTATCTTCCCCTGTCTTTGCCTCTCTATAAATTATATATTTGTATATGTTACCTATATATATGTATGTATATCACACTCAGCAGATCCAGATAAATCTTATATGTACCACATATGGATAGATGGGGGTAAACATGTCTGATGGTGATGGGGACAGACAGTTAAGGTGTATATAGCTGTCTGTATACACTAGGGATATATGTACATCCTAGTTCTATTGTCAGATGTCGGTTCAGACATGGGATGAAAGTTCATAGGTTCATAGGTAGGTACTAGACTATCGGTCCAAGGGCCTAACTAAGCCTATCCAACAAGGTTTCCTGACTTATACCACCCAAGAAAGTTAATTTCCTGTGCCCCTGTTGAGCAGAGCCACAGAAGTGATCCTTGGGGTGTATTTCCTATTTCCCATCCACTCATCAAGATTTTTCTTGAAGAGTGCTAATGAGGAACTTTGCTTGACATAGATGGGTAGCTTGTTCCAGAGTATAGGAAGTCTCTGGGACAGGAATCTATCCATCCAGCATGTCCTGTTTATTGTGGTGACAAGGTTTAGGTCCCTAGAGCATGTAGCTCAGAGGGATTGGGATTTCTTTAGGTGCAGCATGTCCAACAGCTCTGGGTTTAACATAGCTTTATATGTTAGGCAGAGATCTCCTCAGAATAGGCGATATGCTACAGAGTAAAGCTGGAGTTTTTTTGAGACAGCCAGTGTAGGGCATCTGTTTGAGGCCAGTAATCCTCTTTGTGAGGTACTTCTGTGGCCCTTCCAGCTCCTGCAGATGTCTTGTGAGGTACATTCCAAAAGGGACGTTGTACTCTATAATGGGTCTAATGAGTGCCGAGTAGGGGGGAACAATGACCTCTTTTTTCCTGGATAAGAACCCTTTTGTGATGAGGTGTGTCACATAGAAGGATTTCCTGACTACTATGGCGATGTGATTATCAAAGGAGAGACTACTGTCCACCTGGGCTCCAAGGTCTCTTATTATACATTTGGCATTAAGTAGACTGCTGTTTATGTGGTAGTTCATGGGTACAGAGTTTTTACCAAAGGGGATGACAACGCACTTTTTGGTATTGAGCTTGAGGCCATGCCTCTGACACCAGGCATCTGTCCCAGTGAGGCCCTTCTGTAGGATGTCCACATCATTTGGGGACTCGACTATGGCTCCTAGTTTGCAGTCATCTGCAAACTTCATTACCCAGAGGCCTTCTGTGTTAGCCTGTACTCCAGAGAAGTAGATATCAAACAGGAGAGGTCCCAGGACTGAACCCTGTGGTACTCCACTTGTCACTGGTTTGAAGTCAGATTTGGAGTCTGCAACTTTTACAGTGTGGGTTCTGTCAGTGAGCCAGTTGGCAACCCATCTTGTGACATACAAATGGCCATACCTCTCAAACTGTTACAGCCAGAGATATGGACATGTCCATATATAACAGTCAGATACAGGCCCACATGTGGGGACAGGATCTTAATATTGCTCTTCCAAATGTAGACAGCTGGTAGAATGGGTTTGTATTAGCTTACATTTTCTTATGGGTATGAAGTCTGCATCTCAACTGTCTGTCATTGATGTTTTCACATTAGCCTTTATTGGTTTGGTAATAGTTTACCAAACAAATTCAATGTTATGAGAAATAGAACAGATATATGAGGCATATGTGTGGACATTATGAGAAACCTTGTAATTTGTGGGGTATGGATGGTGCCCACTGACTTGTTGTCAGTACTGACACCGTTATGTGGCAGCCTTTATATCCTGGCACTAAACTGACTTGTCACAACCTTCTGTTCTAATAGGCACTGTCTAGGTTACTCAGAGCTGTGTACTGTCCATATCTGTGGCTCCCTGTCCCTCCATTGTCCAGCTTTCCTGCAGTAACAAATATTGACTTCTGGACAATCTGTAGAACTCCTACCATAGGTGTAGATGACATGCAAAATAGTAGGCATCACCAGTCTCAAATCATGGACCCTGTCAACCACAGTAATGTTCTTAGCCCAGTAAGCCACAACAGCCACTAGTCAGTGCTGTCTACTTCCTGACACTATTAAACACATGCATACATAGCACATTGACCCCTGCATATTGTGGAAATGGAACATGTTAGCTAGTTGATTCGGACAGCCCTAGGAATGTGTGGCCTGCTGCTATTACCTTACAAACATAAATGTTACTGCAGTTCTATGGGAACACATGTGTGTTGGGGGGAGGGGACCATACCTCTCAACTGTACAGATTTTCACAGAATGTTCGAATGTTTGCCTCATATTTTGGGTTCATTTTTTATAAAATTGTGGTTGTCTGGAAAATTACTGGCAAATCATTAGTTAGAAACTAATGACAGACTTATTACCCTTTAGAGAAGTCATGCTAGTGTAAAACCTGTTATTCTATCAACTGTCTACGTTCGTAAGAGAAATATTTAAAAATTGCCCATTTTTGGGCTTTTGCCACACATTTCTTTATGACTTTGTACAGATTTCTTGCTCTAAGAGGTTGAGAGGTAAGTACAGGACTCCACCATTGACATCCATGCATCTGTTCTATGACCCCACTATTTGTAAGTCCCTCACATAGTGCAGTGGGTTTTGCTGGCTTGGGGCCTACTGCATGTTCTGGGGCAGCCAGTATTTGGCAGAGAGTTCCTGTTGTCCCACATAGCTGTCAGTTGTGTGCTGCTATCCCTGTAGCCCACTCCATTCCCTTGCATACATGCAGCATATAGATGTAGCAGAGCAGCAGCAGCCCCTGTCATTTTGTCAGTTAAAATTCCCAGGTGTGTACTCCAATGGTGCAGAGTATGTGGGAAAAATCAGATTGAAGGATGTGTGCATAATTTATAGTGGTGTGCTGCAGATGCAGCCTGTGTGATTGACTATGATACATTTCACCTGCTAGGTATATCATTGAGGGGTTTGAATGGGCCAGTGTCAATGGAACAGCGCTTATCAGTCTTTTATACTTGATTGGCTTTCCCAGGCTATTTCCTTTTATTTTTTTTTTATTTTTTTCCACTGCTTATCCTCACGGCACTCTGAGCAAACCTGTGGTGCTAGTATAAACATTGCTCAGCAGTTTGGACCTTCCCTTGTACATGGACATGCTTAGCTTTTCTTTAACCAAAACACATGCCGTGGGGCTAAGCATAGTTTAGCAGCCTCAGACACGCCCTTCTGCTTAGCTGTGCTTAGTTGGGCGCAAACTGGCACCCCTAAGTTCCAATCCACTTAAATATGGCGTGATACACCCCTTTTGATGTTAGCTATCTGTTCTGCCTACACCAATGCAGTTCTAGCCCTACCACAGTTAGTACCTACAGACACAGTGTCCCTTTTTGCTATTCAATAACCCTGGCTCATTTACATACACCTAATTGCACATACCCTGGATACTGCACTACACCAGGGTCTATCTCCTTAGCTACCACTATAACCTGCCATTGTATGACTCTGCATGCTGGCCACTATAATGCAATACCTTTGCATAGCTTTAAATTTCATATTTTACACTTTTAATTTATTTATTTTTAAAATAGCATGTTTGCCCATCGCTGCGAGTCGCTTAAACGTGGCATATGTATTAAACAAAAAAGTTTAATTTTTCATATAATGCATTACTTTTTTAACTCAATGCCTATAGTTTTGGCCATTTGCATGCCTACTGTACAATATACAACCTTTTATTTGCACCATTACAGACCCTGTTTAAATTTAATACTCCGGTACACGGTTTGTAACCTCGTACATTTTTTATGCTGACACGGCACCTACATGGGTGCCTTTCTGCTTGCTGAATTGGAAAGTCACCTCATTTGCATGGTTTTCACCAACATATGAGGTGATTTGCATTCTGCAGACACCTCCATGTCTGCACGGTGTCCGCATGCTCGTGCACACCCCCCAGCCCTGTTTCTTGGATTGCTTGGCAGCCATATTCCATATTTGGCCCACTACAATATTCCTACAAGGAGAATCGCTCCATGTAGGGTTTATTAAATTATCCCCAATGTCTTAATTTTAGTATTCATTTTGATGCCTACATTTAATTATATTATTTGATGGAGGGGGATATAAAGCAGGAACAAACAAACAAACAAAAAATATTGCCCAGAATAAGTTTGCTGTTGGAATCCAGGAACCACCCATTGATGACTGAACAATATTTACATTCTAACTAATCTAGGGAAAAAGTTATAAAATAATTTTCTTTAACACTGGCTAAAGTCACATTGATTTCTATATCACCTCAACAGATTTTGCTTCAGCATTTCTGTGTAGAACTGTGATCATTATGTATTAACACCAGGAATATTCATTATGTCAAAGAAGAAGCTTAGTGTCACAGTGTGTAATTAACAACTCTAAAATTATGTAAAGTATTTTAATCAGTATAACACACATTTACACTTTTTTCAAAAGTACTGCTCAAAATATATGGCCAGCTGAGCCTGCATATAAATTTAGCTAAAATGAACTAGTCCTTTTATACATGCCTGGAAAGGATTTATAAAGCATGTTACCAAGCTAATACCTATGCTAAACTATAAACTACAGGCAAAATTTTATATATATGGAGGAGAAATGTTTGCATAAAAAAACTTAGATTTGTTTAAATTAAAATGTTACTACTGTTGACAAAAGCACATGGTCTGATTTTTTTAAAAAGAGCAGTAGATTTATTCTTGTCCTCTGTATCTTAAGTACAGTCAAGATGTTATATACAAGGAGGAGAAATGCATGCTTAAAAAGGTTATAGCATTTGTTTTAAATTACAATTTATCTGATGCTGTTAAAATCAAATGGTTTGATTAAAAAAAAGATTGTAAATTTCTTCATGTTGACCTTACTCTGCCAGTTATGTACCAGAAGGTCAAAAAAGAAAAGGCGATGGATTTCAAACTATGATTTTTTCCCCCTGTGGGGAACAGACTTCTCATATGCCCAGTGAAAGATGCTTCACCCCCTTGTAGCCACAGACTGAACTATAATCTACTCAGCGGTCATTGCTGCTAGTGACTAGGGCAAAGCCTGTCTGCAATGATCTTATTCAGGCAAAACATGTTTCAGCTTACTACGGATTTTTGAAAAATGTGGCCTTTGAAGCTTAAGTAGTACCTAGACAGTAGTACAATTAAATATTCTTGCTGTGTTGTGGTCTTGTGAGCATATCAGCTGTCTTGTTTCTCAGCCATTTTGCAAAAGATAAATAAAAACATTTTTTAGTCTAATAAGAACCACTAAGCACCATCAGTGTCACTATTTGGTGGGGACCTAGGAGCTTTGCTATGGATAAGGATGTTGCTCGGTGTCACATATTATGTAAGTAGAAAAATGAGGGAACAAAGTCCAGATCTCTGAGATAAGCCTTATTATCTGCCCATAGCTAACAGCCACTGTGATTGGTTGTTAGACTGTACTGTTTGCAAATATTGTGTATTAGTGGATTATCTTCAAATGTTCTGGGGTACAACCCCATTCAGGATGTGTGCTTGTCTGTAGATTGACAGGGCCTCTTCAAAATGATGCTTTTTCTGTCATTTTACCAAGAGGGACTATTTGTGAATTATGTTTACTGGTTCTTTTTGTGCAGGAAGGATGTATCTGCATGTGGCCACTTTTTGGATTAGACTTTGCCTTGAGTCCTTAAACAGTGCAACTAAATGACTCCATATTTTGGAAGATTTCATTATAAGTTTTCTTTTTGGATATTCCAGACATGGACTTCTGTTCCCAGACTGATAAGGAAATCATTCACACAATCATAACCTTTTCTTTTTTTGGGATCTTTACAGGTGGAAATTAGCTCATCTTACTGATGGCTTTTCATTTGTGGCCAGTTTGTGACTAGTAATTTTAGATACAGTCATCATTCTCCCTATCTAGTTTCTGCCAGTTGATGATATCCTTTTTGTTTTGCATACAAATAACTTTTGTCTTGCCCTAGTATGTTACAAGCATGGTTGTTTTGCTCTTCAGAGGCACTGTTGTCACTGGTATGCGTTATATCTGTGACATCTGCTGACACTTATGAAAAATTTTTTTCATATTCTTTCATGTAAATACAAACACTGCAACACAGGAGAGGGGATGCACTCTGCAGGTGTCATTCTGCAGATGAAGTATTAAACCAAAGTCCTGTCTGCCTGTGTTGGTGGTAGATTAGGGAGATGTTAAAAAACCCATGGCACTTATTGAAAAGAACAGGGACACTTTCATAAATTTCTTTGTATTCTCATAAGCACAACAAACCACTGAAAATAACAACCCTAATCCTTGGGTACTTGATCACTCTCAAAACACCATCACGTCTGTCATCATAGAAATTAGGACAAGATAGGAAAAGCCGAACAATACCATAGTTCATCTACTTTAACCCATTTCTAGATTAAAAAAAAACAAAGTTACTTATGTTTAATCTGATTTATAACATCTGATAACAATATCTGTATACTATACAGTATGCAATTGCATCCAGATTGTCACCTAACCCATGTTACCACACAAAACACAACAGTCAAAAATACCAATGAAATGTTACTATTGGATCCTGTGTAAACAATATTCCACAGCCACAATATCTGGGAATGGAAAACTTGACCAAGTAAAGAATTATGAACTTCATCTGATCCACAATGCAACAAAGCCAGCTGAATGCAATAAAAATATTATGTAGTTTCTTCTTCCCAATTTAGAAAAGGGTAATGCTTTTTCCTGTTTAAAAATGTTGTAGTACCCTTTACAAATATTTTATCATGGGATAATAATTATAAAAATGTCAGCTACTTATAGTAGCATGATTCAGAAATGTCATTCTTTTATGGCTGATGTGTACATGTCTGACAGACTTCCCATGGATACTTTCCAACCTTTTCAATCAGTACTTATTTACACATCCTATGATGTGTTAAATTTAACTTTGGAGCCGTTGAATTATACAGTTAGACAGCTTATTTATTTATTTATTTATTTATTTATTTATTTATTTACTTTGGTAGAGCCCTAGAGCACTGATTCAGATCTGACCATTTGTAAGTTCAGCCCAGGTTACATACATTCTAACAACAGTAAAATAACATTAAAGGTATAACTTAAGTATATACTGTAGTGGTATAACATAACACAGATATAACAAATCTGCACATATTTACAGGAAGGTTTTAAAAGAAGTAGGATCAGGAATATACAGTACATAATGTAGGCGCTACAGGTGAGGCGAATGTAGTCCAGCCAAAAAAATGGGCATAGTATATACAAGTATGGAGGAAAATTTTAGCAGTACAATACTAAGAACTGCAATAGAAGAACTAATAAAAGGAAAAATGGATATCACACACACACACACACACACACACACACACACACACACACACACACACACACACACACACGCACACACGCACACACGCACACACGCACACACACATACACACACACATTAGTAGGGACTGATGGGGCAAATGGGGAAGCAATTGGTATGAGTTTATATGATAGCGAGGTCAGAAAATTAAGCATCCAAGGTTTTTTAATTAAGCAAAAACATCTTTATTAAATTATCACTTATGACATCTGCAATCCTACATTTATATAAATAAAAACAAACCATACTGACATAATTTTCATTGCAAACATTATATATAACCTATAATCGATTCAGTCAGTGTCAGTCAAATATTACATACCCCATTCAAATCCTACCTTATTTTAAACCTCATTCCTCGTCTGCATGTATTGTTCCAACAATTTCCATTTTTTTTTTGTAATGTAATTTGCTCCTACCCTTTTCTAAAGATTCCATTTTTATTTGTTTTGTCTCTGTTACTATATTCATTGCTTCAAGTACAGTTGGTTTAGACTTTGATTTCCATTCCCCTAGTAATTGCTTTTTTGGCAGCCATCATAATTAGACTCAGCAAGTCCTTTCTATGCATAGGCAATTTCTATTCTGTATCATTGCTCAGAAAATCATTTCCTTAGTCATAGCAATTTGCTCACCCAGTATTTCTGATAAAGAAGTCTGCAGAGAAGTTTTAAAGTCTGCCAACTCATTACACTACCAGAAAATATGTTCCCAATTACCTCTTTCTTACTCATCACACCTCCATTTGCTATCTATCTGAGGAAACATTCTTTGGAGTCTACTGGGGGTATAAAAATACCCATGCAAACACTTCCAAGCAAATATCCTAAATCTTCTAGACTTTGTTGTATATTTGAGGGACATACATATATCCCCTCATTTCTTTGGGAATTGCTTATCCAGTCTCTGTTCCCAGATTTTCTAACTTCCATGGATTGATTCTTATAGTTATCATGCAATGTTTTATATGCTCTTCTAACTATTCCTTTTTCAACAGCAGCTTCTATTCTAGATTCTACTAAAATCTGTACCAGTGCCGATATTTCACTTAGGATGACCCTATTTCTTTCTGTTTGCCTATACTCTGATATCAATCCTTGACAGAAGAGACAATCTCTAGCCTGCAGTCCAAATAAATGTGTGACCTCTTCCCATTCTATTACATTTCCCTGTCTAATTATTTGTCCCAATAACTTGGTTCTTTTGCCAGTTTTCTCCAATAAATTTCAGCCCTTTCTGGCCTATTGTCTGTATCCCTAATTGCAGTCATTCCTATCAGCAAAATCTCCTTTTTTCATTCCTGTGTTGGTGTAGTTCTTAGAATACTTTCTGCTACTTTATTAATATAACATTCTTTATGGTTATGTTATTGTTATTCTCCTTAAGGATCTACATCCAGATTCCCAGCCTTTCTTTGTTTCTTGATCTTCCCCCCTGCTTCATCATCATCCCTTTCCACATTGAATTATAGGCTTCTGCTTGTGCTATGTATAGGACCCTTAACTGTGTAGCTCTGAAATCCCCTTTCAGATTGGGTCATCCCAAACTGCATTGAAGAACCGGCTTATCCAGTTTGACTCTTGCCATCTTCTCCTCCCAGATAAAATCCTTCAGCTTTTTATTAATTACTATATACAACTTCTCCTCTGGCTGATAAAAATATGCCTGACCTGTGTGTAAAACTAAAAGGACTAAAAACATTTTAAGTGCTTGTATCTTGCTATCAATATCCATAAAACAGAGCTTCCAATTTCTTAGTTTTTTTGTATTATCTTTTGTTTAGTCTCTTCCCACATATCCTTAGCTCCCACACCAGAATCCTTTTTAATTCATACTCTTAAGTACTTTATTTTATCACATCCCCATAAATATGGATATTGCTGAACTAATTTGTGTGCGGGTACGTAATTTATAGCTATTGCTTTTGTTTCAGCTTCATTAATTTTGTATCTTGAAAAGATTTGAAACTGTCTCAAAATGTTCTTCAACACTGAAATATTCTTTTCTGGTATTATCAGGTATAAAATATTATCATCTGCAAACAGAGCTAGCTTTTCTTGACTATCATACCAATTATATCCTCGAATTTCTGAGTCCCTTATCTTCTTTGCCAGTAGTACTAAATATAATGCAAATAACAAGGTGAAATAGGACACCTCTGCCTGATTTCTCTGCTCAAACAGAACTTATCAGAGAGGAACCCACCCACTTTAATTTTTGCCTCTGATCCCTCATATATCCTCCTAATCAACCTCATAATTTTATCAGAGAATATAAATGCTTTGATTTTCTTGCTCATAAACTCACAGCTAACTCTGTCAAATGCTTTCTCTGCATCAAAACCTACCAACAACAGTGGTATTTTCTTATATTCTGCTTTCCTCTGGATCATCAGTGTTCTGTTAATGTTGTGAAATGCCCCCCCCCCTCGACAAAACCACATTGATCCAACTCTATCAATTTTGGTATCACCTTTGCCATTCTTTTAGCCATTATAGACATAAACACTTTATAATCATGGTTTAGGATTGAAATGGGCCTGTATGAAGCTTGATCTGATGGGCCTTTACCCTCTTTAAGTTTTACAGCCACCACCACTTTCTTCTAGGATGTTGATGTTTCTCCTCCTTTTAAAACACTGTTAAACAAAACCTTCCAGATCTTTATCATTTTTCCCTTCCTAGCTTCCAAACTTTCCCGTGGAGTTATTATACATTATCATTTTTATATCACATCTTCCTCTCCTGTTAGTAAGTGAGCCTCATCTTCCGTTAACCTTGGCATATTTAATTCTTCCATAAACATTTCCATTTGTACCCTTTATTGATTTCCATATTTCTCTGTTTTATACAGACTTTAATACAATTTTCAAAATATTTCTAGTACCTCTACAGGATCTTTTGTTATCTTCCTTGTTATAGGCTGCCTAAACTTGGTGACAACCCTTTCTAGTTTCTGTTGCCTGAGTCATTGTACTAAAAGTTTTTGTGCTCTGGAGTTATTATCAAAAAATGGTTGCTTATCAGCAGTCTTTCTAAATTCATGCGTATTATCAAGGTAATTCCTTATTTTCTGTTTAGCATTCTACAATTGCTCCTCTTCTTGTTCTGTGAGATTCTCCCTATTCTTCACTACTTTAACCTTTGTCAGTCCCTCAAAATAATTCTTGTTACTTCTTAACCATATTTCCTTCTTTTATTTCCACCCTAATTTTAAACTCCACTTTAACTTTATCCCACTCCCTAGCTATATTGGGTCTATATTGCAACATCAAATGCTAAAAACAGCGAATGATGTTTCATCGACACATTTTCAGCGAAAGCTGAAAATGTCAAATCCACAGAACAGCGATTTCTTTCCTAGGGAAAGAAATCGCTGTTCCAACCCCCACAAAAAAAAAAGATTACACACTTCCAAACACATACACACATACCCTAATCCTAATTATACCCCCCCAAAAAACAGTAAATAACTAAATACACATATGCACATAACCAACCATACAGTTAACGAAAAAAAACAGTAAACATTTTAAACCATATGCACTTACCTTAACCCACACCCTAACCCTAAGGTCAGTAACTCTCGCACATTTAAATAAACAGCTCCAAACACATACACACTTACCTTAACCCTAATTCTACCCCCCAAAACAAAAGTAAACAGCTGAAAACACATGCACACGTAACTCAACCATACATCTAACGCAAAATATAAAACAGTAAACACTTTCATACATATACACTTACCTTAACCCGCACCCTAACCCTAAGGTCAGTAACTGTTGCACAATCAAGCTCGGGAGCTATACCGGACAAGGGACCACACTACACTTCAGAACATGGTAAAACAACGAAGCGGTCAAGCGACTTCTTTCCCAGGGAAAGAATTCGCTGAACAGCTGCTTCGCTGTTTTGCCTGTTTGCTCTACGTGTGTCGACGAAAACACATTCGACAAAATGCGTTTTCGTTGTACTCATAGGAACCCGCTATATTTTCAGAAGAAATTTCTGTCTTCCCTAATACCTCCCAAATAATTTCCACTACCCATTCCGTAACTTCCTCTCTTTTCAACAGGTAGGTGGGAAAGCACCAGTGTTTTATTTTTATTTCATTACCCTGCATTTTTATTTTAGTTATTATTGGCACATTGATCTGAAGTAGTTTTTGGATGCATATCAAAACTTTCAATTAAATGCACATGTTCCTGTAAAATGTATGTTCTGTCTAGTCTAGACCAGCTTTTGTATGTTGGGAAATAATATGTAAATTCACCCCTAACTCCTACTACTGAAGTCAGATCTTCCATGCCAAATATTTTCATAAATTTCTTCGAAAAATCTACCTTCTATTGTTATAATTTCCCTTTGGGGCCCCCAGATACATCTTCATTGCTGTTGCAAATCAAATTCAAGTCCCCACCTATATGTAGCATTCCCTGCTGAAAGCTGATTATTTCTCCAAGAATTTTCTTAAGCTCCATTATAGCAGTTTTAGGTGGAATATAAATGCATGCCAGTGTAATCCTCCTCCCTTGCCAGCAGCCATTTAGTACTACAAATCTACCATAATTATCTTTTTTTTATCCTCTTCTAACAGTACTGGAGCTCCTCTTGCAATTAATATAAGTACTCCTCTTTTTCTTCATCCCAGATATTCTGCTGAATAACCACCCTGCAAACCTTTCTTTATCAAATTCACGTGTTCAGTTCTTTCCAAATGTGCCTCCTGTAGTATAGCTATTTGCCCTGTGCATTTTTATATAGTTACAAATGAAAAAGAACAGCAAACCAGTAAATGTTCCAATACAGCTCCAGGTGATGGCCAGTTGAAAAAAATCCAGCGCAAACAGGAACAAGTAGAAAGCGTTTATTTCAAATAAGAAACAACAACGTAAAACAAATAAAACACTTGCTGTTCTTTTTTGTTTGTTGTTTACCGGCGGCTCATTGGTTTTTGGCTTGTTACTATACCGGCAACATGGAACATTTAATGATAAAATATGTTCAGATAACCAGCCAGCTTATCAACTTATTTCGTGAGAAGGGTATGGATGCCAAGGTCTCCTTACCAGTGATCCCTGTGCAGGAACCACCATTAGCAGACTTGCCAGTAACGCTCACTGACTCCCAAGTGGATTTGTACACTCTACATACTCCGCCCGCTTCCAGGGAACAAGGAATATCTACGCATGTGGCGAACATAGCCCTAAACGATATGGGCTCTAGTGGACCTTCTAATTGTGTTAATCCTTTATCTAATGGTTTTAATTCTTTGTCCAACAACAGAATCGCTACCAACGATGGGCTGCAAACCTTTTTAAATCCTTTGGATACTGACTGGCAGGTTCGAACGAAGCGTGTTTCTGGACCAGGTACTTTTAAAACACAACTATCCAATTTTGAATTTAAACTTAAAAAATTAAAATCTTTGCAAATGGACAATGTTTTTTTGGCTAGGTCCATAGAACTTAAACAAGTGCTGAAGGGCTTGAGAATGTTCAAACTACCGAATGGTTTCTCAGCTGGGACCGAAGGGTTTAAAGATTTGCTTGATTTTTTTGACCGTATGGGTTTGGAATTGATGAATATTATTATTTCCAACAATAACAAAATGCTTGATTCTTTGAAGAAAGAACTAGGTGAAATGAATAACAATATTACTAAGGATCTTTTGTTTGAGATCAATAAACTTAAATACGAGAATGTGCTAACCAGAGTTGACAATTTTGTGAGCAATGGCCTAAACACTAAATCTTTTAAGCTCAATAGGGACAGCAAAGATTACGCTACCCATCAAGCATATTCTCACTTTAAAGAATTTAAAAGGGCTCACAGCTTTAAAACCCCCGGTGAGGGGGGGGGTTTGGTTCTCCTGTACTTGCTCGTGCTGTTGACTCTCCTGGTCAGAACAGAGTTATTAATGAGCACACTACTGATGACTTTGTGACTGACTCTGATGATATTAACGAGAATGGGTTTTTTTTAGACCCTCCCCCACTGAGGCGTTCAGAACGTATTCACGAACGCAGTCAGTACCCCAGGGGACAACCATCGTGGAGAGGTCAACCACAAAGTTTCTACAACAACAGGAGGAGGTGGTCCCATTCCAACTACAGACCTTAGTCTCACCACCACCTCCTGGGGAAAGCCCAGTTAATATTTTTACTAGTCATGATTTGACCATTTCTTTTTCTGGACATTTCTTTGACAACCCCTCATGTTGTACTATTGATTCTATTGGACCTTGTTTCAGTTTGGAGAGTGAATCGACTTGTACTTTGGTGAAAAGTAATAATGTATGTCTTTACAATTTTACTGATTTGGAGTTGACTGACAACCACTTGTCACTGTTTGGAAAAGGTTTTACCGTTGTACCTAGTTTTAGGAATGATATAGCGAAACTATTGGTTAACCTTAGACTGTATACTAGACAGTTGAATTTACAAATGTATTTTTTTAAAAATCACAATTTGTGTTACGAACAATCATTAGGGCCAAAAAGAAAAAGTACCTTTATTCCCCCAACCCATCCTTGTATCCACACTTTTGAATCTATGTGTGAAGCTCAGTTTAGAAGGTTGAATAAACTGAATGACAATTTTCCAGACAACATGACTACTGGTGAAAAGTTTTATTTGAGGCAATTGACCACCTCAAGCAACTACAGAGTCATGAAACCGGATAAAGGTGGGGGTGTGGTTATCATGTCTGCTATTGACTATTCTAACAGAATGACCATTGTACTTAATGATGTTAACACTTATCAGAGGATATCACTTAATGAGATGCACATGGCATATTCTAAAATTGATTGGCTGTTGTACAAATGGCTTGTGGAAGGGGTCATAGATCAAGATGAACATCACTACTTACAGGTAGATCACCCTGTGACACCCACAATCTTCGGCATTCCCAAGATCCATAAATGCCAGAATAATCCACCTTTCTGCCCAGTTGTTTCAGCCAAAGGTTCTAAAACCGAAGCCATGGCATCATATGTTGATTTCCACTGTAAAAACATTGTTAATTTTTTTCCACACATTTTGCGTGACTCTTGGCACTGCCTAGATTTTATTAGACAGCAACATTTTGATGATTTGCCCATTATGGTCACCATTGATGTTATCAATCTTTTTTCTGTCATACCCCAGTTAGAAGGCCTCGACCTATTTAGATACTGTTTGGATAACAGAGGTGGTTTACATTCTGTTAAAAGATCTCTTATGGTCGACCTTATGGAACTCATTTTAACTAACAACTTCTTGGCCTTTGAAGGTGAACTGTATAAACAGGTAACGGGAGTTGCCATGGGGGCAAAATGTGCACCTATCTATGCCAATTTGGTATTGGCACAATGGGAACTAGACAAGGTATTTTCATCACCATTTAAGCAATACGCAAAATTATATCTTAGATTTTTGGACGACATACTGATTTTTTGGACGGGCCCAATAGATTTGATTCCTACTTTTATTGATTACCTTAACAACACTACGAATTTTTTGAAATTCACATTTAAGGTACACGGACATATTTGTAATTATTTAGATATTTTACTACATTTTAAAGATGAACAAGGTGAACTAACTATTGAGTCAAGTATATTCCGTAAAGAAACTTACTCAAATGTTTTTTTACACTTTCAGAGTTGTCACCCATTGTTTCAAAAAAGAAATGTTTTCAAGGGTCAGATGGTAAGACTATCTAGACTTATTAGTACTGACCATCACTATGCTAATGAAATAAAAGTGTTAATGGATATGTTTAGACAAAGAGGTTACCCTTTAGATCTTTTAGATAAAATTAAGAATGAAGTTGATGCCAAAAGATATGTAACTTTTAGGCTAATACTGAAGGGTGGCTTATCTAAGGTTAACAATGACCTGAACAAAGATACTCTTTCTCTTGTTCCTGAAAAACACAGGAAAGCTATGATTTTGCCTTTTAATGGCCATTCGGATACAATTGGTAACATTTTGAGAGAAACTTGGCTATACACGATGGACAAGGAAACCATACAGGTTATAGGTAAAACACCAACTATAACATACAGTAGGGGGCAGAGTTTGAAGGAATTGTTAGAATAGAGACAATTCAAATAATGGGGCCTACAAAAGTTCATCTATGAGCAAATGTGGTTCCTGTAGTGTATGCAAGTTTATCAACAATGGCCCATATGTGTCAGTTATGAATTTTTATAGGACTATTAAATGTCCTGGCCATTGTAATTGCAACACTAGGAGGGTTATTTACATTGCTACTTGCTTAAGTTGCCCTAGTTTCTATGTAGGGAAGACCATTAGGAAACTAAGGTTAAGAATCCTTGAACATGTTAGGGACATTAGAAACAAAAAGACGACCAACTCTCTTTATCTACATAGTTTGACTTGTGTTAATTTTAGCAAATTTTTATTTTTCATTATTGACAGGATACCTGATAATGATAGAAGTGGTGATGTTAAGATTATATTAGAGATGAGGGAGACCTTGTGGCAGTTGAGATTAAATGCATCCAGACCCCCAGGTATAAATGAGTATATTTCTATGGTAAGCATTTTAAAGCATAGATCTCTCTTTGTTTAAATTGAATATATTAACACATTAATATCTCTACATATTCTGCATTTTTTTGCACTTTTTATTATTATTATTATTACTTAATATTTTACTCAGTCATATATAAATACTATAAATTTTACAAGCTTATTATGTGGACAGCTTGAATGGTTAAACATGTAGATATTTATTTATTCACTTATTTATTTTCCTATTCAAACAACTATTTATACATTAATTAACAAATTATTAACAACTATTTTAATATAACATAACACTATACCCTATTTATTTATTTATTCATTCATTCATATATCTATTTATTTATTTATTCACTTTAATAGATTTGATTAACTATGAACTATGTGTACACATACACATCTTCGATTATAAATAATATTTTATTTTATTTTTTATTATTTTATATTACATTATTTTACTTTAAGCTTCAATATTATTATTTTTTGGAACCTATAAGGGTGTTTTTAAGGTTAAGAAAAAGTTGCATTGTGTGTGTTTTTCTTTTTTTAAAAAAGGTGTTGTCATTAATGACATCGAGTGATTACTTTATTTTGATAGGTTTGGCACAATGGGCGTTTTTTTGAAACTTATATTAGCTGGTTGGTTTACTATTTGCCTTAACACTCTGATGATGCCTGACTCCTTTTCAGGTGAAAGCGCTTAGTGGTTTTAAGTGTTTTATTTGTTTTACGTTGTTGTTTCTTATTTGAAATAAACGCCTTCTACTTGTTCCTGTTTGTGCTGGATTTTTTTCAACTGGCCATCACCTGGAGCTGTATCGGAGAATTTTTATATAGTTCACTGCTCTTTCATTTTTGTATATATCTGCAAGACCATTTACATTTAAAGATAATATCGAAAGTGTCATTATATTAAAAAGTTATTATTCCCACCTTTTAACGGCTTTTTTGTTGTGTCTAGCTCCAGCTTTTGTGTTACATGCACACAGTAATGTTTGGCAGGTTGATCTTTTATGCAGCTGTTTCTTGTCATACACATTTGAGTCTGTGTCACATTTTACAAAACCTTTTCTTTTATTGAAAGCCTTAAAAAAGCACCCCAAATACATTCCTAGTAAGACCTACACAAAACTATGTACATCTTCAAGTATTGAAGTTTTACCTTCTTAATAGGAACAATTGCCCCAGACTAACAGCCACACTCACAGATGTTGGTTAACCTAAAAGAAAGGTTATGAATGCCAAGACACATGGTACAGCTTGTGATTCTACTAAGTGCTATATAGTTTTATTGGGTTCCTATCAAATAATTGAACAGATACTTTGTTAAATGTGATATGGTCAAACCCGTATTGTCAACAATGCAGTCCATCGAAAAAGATTTAACACAAGCACAGCACCTGCACACACCGCAAAGACTGTTTTTGCAGGGGGGCAAGCCCCCCTGCACCCCGCACCCCCTGCTAATTATATATACCAATTCCAAGATTGCACCACAGCGGGGAAATGGAACATTTCCTGATCCCTACCATAATGAGATCTCAGTCAGAATGGTTTTACGGACTGTATTGTCAATGATATAGGTGTGACCATATCACTTTCGACAATGTGTCCATTTGATAATTTGATAGGGATCTAGTTTTGTCTTATCTTTATTACTCTCCCAGATTGGGAAAACACTTGAATGTTTCAGAAAACATTTTTTCCTGGCTATTGAAAGAAAATCATTGAAAGAAATAAGTATTCTGTTTTTATTGCTCTTTATCAGATTATTTCCATGGAGACATGAGAACCAGATACAGAGTTGCTTCTATAAGCACTCATTTATTTGCTAGGCAATATTCTTTTGTATTTATTTGCTTTCTGTTAAAACATGTTACTAGATCAAGCCGAGTGCTTTAATCCAGTCATTCTTGTATGCAACCATGAAAAAAAGCACATCAGTCTTTCTTGTATCCTGCTCTTTTGACCAGACTTTTCTTCTTTTTTTTACATTGCAATTCCTAAATTTCTTAAAACTGAACAAGGAAAAAAATTAAAGAAAAAAAAACTGAACAAGGAGAAAGAAGAAGGGAAAAACAGGGGTAGCTGTTTACATTAGTATCCCCATTACACTGTAAAATAACAGAAAAATTAACTTTACTTTATAGCATGCAAATTATATCATGCATTATGAAATACTACTAAGAACAAACTTTTGTTTTACTTACAGTTAACTCTTTCCTTCCTCTTTCTCCCTCCTGAATGTTATTCCAAACACTAATGGCATGAAGTAGAGCATATGCTTTAGAGTCCCCTACAAGTTTAACAAAGTTAAACAAAGTCCAATATTTTCAGGTTTTCTTGTTTAGTCATGTTTCACAAATAAATTAATGCTTTGTAATTTATTTACTTATTTAAGTTTGATGACCGGGGAAGTCCACTGGATCATAAAAAGCCCATTTTCAGTGGAGGCCCGGGGAGAAAAGCTCCAAATATTGCAAGTTACATATTACATGTTACAAAAGAATAACAAAGATTTGTACAAAACAATTAAAACATTTACAGAAATATAATACATTATGTAATAATCTTTTAGTGAGGTAACATTTAAACAGAAAGTTACTAGCCCTTTTGGAGGTTGGGTAAACTGAACATTTGCAGAAAAAGACATTTTTGTCAAATAAGCTCTTTGTAAGTAAACATTAAACAAATAGCTACTAGCCCTTTGCAGGTTAGGTGGACCATTTTGCATGGAGAGAGTACAAGAAAATTGGATTATGGAAAGTATAGTACATCAGATAGCAGAGAGAAAATCAGTCCCTAGTAGGGCGAGACTGTTTTAGGTTGAGATGAAGCAATAGAATTGGTAAATGGTAATGATTTCAGTGCAGGGTAGAAAGACATGGGGTGGAAAGGGGTTTATGTTGGAGCGTGACATGGGCATTCCCATTTGGCTGATAGATGAGAGACTAGCTGAGATTTGAAATTGGTATGGTTTGGAAGGTTGTAAAGGTGGGGCCAGGCCCGGCCTTAGCTGAAATGGCACCCTAGGCAAAGTAGTGCTCCAGTGCCCCTTAAGCCCCACCTATGCCACACTCATGAAACACCCTTATTTGAGCCACACCCACTGGGTCATTCCCCAAGAAAGCCACTCCAGTCATTTCCTTAAATTATTTAAATGCATAGGAAGAAAAAGATACCTTGTAATGTAGTTAAACTGCAACTACCTTTGCATATGTATTTTCTGCTTGATATACCAGAGCCAGGTCATGGTCAAATAGGGTTCTAGGAAGGGTAATAGATCACCACCCCAGAGCAGCCCCTCCTGCAGCAACCCCCAGCAGCAGCCCCCTCCTCAGCCTTTCCAGTGTTCCATTATTTGGTTATCTCTCCAGTTACCACACGTATGTTCTATTATTTGCTTCAATGATGATTACAGATATTGAAATAAAATAGCACAAACACAGATAGCCATTTGCTAAACAAACAATACAGTCTCACAATGAAAACAGACTTAGCATGAGCAGTAAACTTGTCTGCCCTTGAAACTCATTCATTGAAATGGCAAAACTCACATTCATTGAAACAGCATGAAAACCCACATTCATAGAAATGCATCTGGTTGGTGGAGAATTAAGTTTACCTTTGGGCTGTTTTCAAAACAGACTTCTTGCACACATTTTTTAGGGCCATGCATACCATGTATTTATTCTTTAATTCACTTTCCTGATTGTATCGAATTATATTCCTTGTATTATATTCCTTCTATAATACACCACTTGTTAGAATATGTTTTAAATTTGTAGTTTTAAACATTCTTTTAATAAGCAATGAAACAAAATTTATGAACCAAACACTACCCATTTCAGAAAATTTCAACAATAAAGGGCCACTCAAGATTTCTGTCATTACAATCCACCAATATGACTACACACGCACAATCTCTGCAGAAGTAAAATCATCTGAATTCCACATTAAAGAAATCTGTACCTAATGAAGAAGTTGCTACTGGCAAACAACTTTACATATCAATGTTATCTACAAATTCAGTGCCTGCTGCCCTTGAAAAAGTAATTGCCTATATTACATTAAAAAGTTGGTAAGTTGGTAATATTGCAATAGGAAATGACTAACAAGTTCACAGTCACTAGGCATCTCATACAAAAGGGCATACTCAGGGGTGTAGAACCCCTATCCCCCCTTATAATGCACCAACTAATCAACAATCATATAGGCACTGCATATCAACACTCCATCTACATGGTGTGGGAGTGGAATCCACAGCCTTCTGCATCAAAGGCAATTATGCTACTAACAATGCTTTCACATTCTACAACACAGTGTGCCATTTGATAAACAAAAAACAGCTAGTTGCACACTGAAAACATTTACACTTGTTACAGTGAGTTAAATTTGTAGTTTTGAACATTTTCCAGTAAGTAATGAAACAAAATGTATGACCCAATAATGACAAACCTGCCCATTTCAGAACATTTTAACCATAAAAGGCCTCTCAAAATATCAGTCAGTAAGCACAATCTCTGCAAAAGTAAACACCATCTGAATAATTCTACATTAAAGAGATTTATAACTAATGAAGATGCTATTACTGGCAAATAACTTTACATTCCACTGTTCCATCTACAAATTCAGTGCTTGCTGCCCTTGAAGAATGAATTGCCTACATTGCATTAAAGAAAAAAATGGTACACTGATAATATTGCAATAGAGAATGACTGAGAAACAGACAAGTTCATAGTAACTAGGCATCTTAAACAAAGGACGGCACACTAAGGAATGCAGAACCCCTATCCCCTCTTAAAATGCAACAAATAAATTGGCAACTAGGACATTACATACCATGCCTCCATAACCCTCAACCTCTTATCACAAGAAATCTGAACGAAGCCTAAAATAACAGGGGGGGGGGGTCAAAGGCCCCCAAACAGGGACAGATTATAAATATTGCTCTTATAGACTTAGACAGTTGCTAGAATAACAGCATTTGTCTAAGCATGCATTTTCTGAAGGAAATGAAGGCTGAAAATCAAATGCATTATTGACTGACATTTCACCTCAGTGATTTATCAGATCAAATATTTTAGATGGACAAGACAAAAAAATGTGAGGCAAAATCTGGGAACTATACAACATTATGGACAATGGGGATCTATGTCTCAGCACTCTGTCAATGGATACATGGGCTTTGGGGAGAAGGAAATTGACCAGGGCTGTTAGCTGTAAGAAACAAGTGATAGCTGTGGGGAGGGGTAAAGTGTGTGTGTGTGTGTGTGTGGGGGGCAAATAATAGGTTGAGAGCTCTGATCTTCAATAATACAATGCCCCACTCACTGTAAGATTTATCAAAAAAGGAAATCTTTAATCACAGCCATTTTTTCACCTGCAGCAATCCATGAAGAAAGACTGTAATGTTTACTCTTAAGAGAAATTAACAAAATGCTGCCATACACTTTTGCTACCTGCATGGAGTTTATACTCTTCTCCTCCCACCTAACATATAAAACATGTTGACATTTCTCCATACCTCTCAACCAGCTTCCAATATCAGATCCACAGATGCAGGTTTCGGTAAGCAAAAGAGTGATCTCCACATTTCCAAACTCCCTTGTAAAAGTGCCAGCAGCTTTTTTTTGGGGGGGGGGGGGACTGAAATGCACAGTGACAGCAATATAGCACTTTAAATCCCTTAGATAAAGAGGACCCTAATCATTTATGGACAGCTATAGCTGCATCAAGGTTTTAAAGATTATATAATAGCAAACAGGAAGCTAGAGCAGACTTCACAGCACACATGTAATATGATGGTACCTGGGTGCAACAGTAAATAGCCTGGTAACAGAGTTTTTCTGCTAGCTTTAAGAGATCAGTTTCAGAATCAGGAAGTCTCAGGTAAAGGGCATTAGTGTAGTAAAGGTAGGATGAAACAGGAACATGAACGGGTTTTGTAAGATCCTCTCAAGGAATAAGGTGTTCGATCGTGGAGATATTCCACAAGTAGAAACGTAATTATTTATCCACTGTTCGCATTTGGTCCCTAAATATTAGCCAGTTCCCGAGGATCATGTTTAGACCATGCATCTTACTTAGCCGGTTTAGTAGTGGCCGCTATAATGGATAAAAGTGTGTGTGTGTGTGTGTGTGTGTGTGTGTGTGTGTGTGTGTGTGTGTGTGTGTGTGAAAAGTTGCTTCTGAGATTGAGATGTTTGTACGTCTGATTGCTAAGTGTTCAAGAAGTGACCCACAGCAATACACACCTGGGTAATCTTACTTTTATTGCATGTTTCATTTTGTTAATGTTATGGAGTATCACAGTAGAGAATAATTCTAGTAATCTGAGTTTCCCATTAGCATCTATACCTGTTTATGTACCAGAACAAACACTATGCATGCTACTATGTATGAAGACATGTTTGTAGCAGCTCTTATTCAGAAGTGAAAGACCAACACCTAAAAGCCCTAAGACATTAGCAAGTAAGGATGATTCAAACAGAAATATTGAGAATCCTGATTCTACGTGCAATTCCATTAAACTATTTTGTTAGGTTCTTCAATCCCCTCTGTACCTCCTTATGGAAGCTTACCCCCTCTCCAATCACTGGACCTCAGGCCTAGAGGAGTGATTCACAACATCTAACTAGGCATATTCCGTGGATATGTAATACATTCAAGGAAAACAACTACAGTCTTCAGAATTTAGCAGGAACACAACTACTGTAGTGTGGGCAGGTTTCAAGTTTCCCTTTGCCTGACTGGAATGGTTCTGAGATATCAACTTAGGACAAGTTGATATGACTGATCGTATAAGAAACATACCTATTAGAGGACATTATCAGAGGCATAAGATGACAGCTCATTAAGAAACTTCAGGGCCTAGATGGGAACAGGAATGTTTAGTTTGACAAGAGTCTTCAGTGAAATAGGCAACAGAAAAAGCAATTATTTTATAAGCTAAACCTTATCCAAATATTAAAAAAAAAAAAAAAAACAGCAGAAGACATAATTTACTCACATATTTCTTTTAGCTAAGCTTTGTAGGGAAATTTAGTTTGACAAGATTCTTCAGTGAAATAGTCAGCAGAAAAATAAGCAATTATGTTATAAGCTAAACCCTATCCAAATCTTTAAGAAAAACAATAGTAGCAGATGTAATTCAATCAACATTTTTATCCTGATTTCTTTTAGTAAAACTTTCTTTCATCTATATCACCCTGTTAACTGCTTACATCATAATCAATGCACAATCAGTACAAAGCTGTTCTGCATCTCAGTGAGAAAACTATATGGTGATTATGTACTTAATCAATCTTCTACAGTGTTACCTTTCTTTACTCATCTAAAACCTAGGAGTTGAAGTCATTAGAATTCACTGCAAACAGACCCTGTTTAAGATATATAAGTAACTTTTTTGAGGCAAAAATTGCATATCCATTCTTCCCAGAAGGACTTCTGAGGTAGTGGGGTTCCCTGAGTCTATAGTCCCTGCTACATTTGGAAAGTTTTTACAACCTGATCATAAGGGACTATCCTTTCAGACAAACCTTATTAATAGTTGCTATTTCCAAACACACAAACTCAGCAATACACACACACACAGACTTTCTCTCGCCTACAGAACCCCAGTGTAAACTACACAGACACACACACATACACCTACCTTCTTTTTAATCTGAATAGCCACACACGTGCACATGGCGTTAACCCTTCTGCTTGTTTAATTTTCTCATGCAACTGTAGAACGTGTTTACATCCACGTTGGTGTGTCTGGATGTGACGCATGCATGTTCCTCCTTAAAGGAGAAGACTCCACTACCGACTCCACTACCGTGGAGTGAAGTTTTTTTTTTTGTTAATTCTTAAAGTCCTGGCCAACCTGCAGGTATGAAAGTGGGAGGGGCACTCACTTCCCCCTCCTCTCCCTATGATTCTGGCGCCCTATGATTTATTTATTTTAATAATTTACTTCCTTATTATGCGTTCACATAAGAAGAACAGTAAATTAATTAAAATAAATAAACACAAATTGAGCCCTTTACGAGGCCATCCTGTACAGCGCCCTAGGCGGTCGCCTAGTTTGCCTATGCCTAAGGCCGGCCGTGGCTGGGGGAGGGAGTTCCACTGCTTGGCTAACGAGTAGGACAGTAGTAGGTGGCCAGGAGGTCGTGCTGGTTTGTGAACCTGAAGGAGATTTTGGTTTGTGGGTCTAGTTGGAGGTTGGGTATATAGGGTTTTAAGGATGTAGTGAGAGATGGGCAGTTTGTGGGTTTAAAGATGAGCTTGTGGGCAATGGTGAGTTGTAGGTAATTGAGGTAGTTGGGGAGTTCAAGCCAAGTGAGGGTTAGGAGGGAGGGGCAGTGGTGGGATGAGTTTTTGAATTGATTGCAAATTTGCAGATCTTGTGATAGCAGGATTCAAGTTTGGATCATACGCCGAGGTGGGGATTTGTGAACAGAGGGGCACCATACATCAGGGAGGGGAGCAGGAAGGTGGATGCCAAGGTTTGGCAGGTAAAGGGGCTGAGGAAGCGGTTGTGTCTGTAGAGAATACCTATCTTTTGGTGCGTTTTTTGATTGCGGAGTGGATGTGGGTATCACATTTTAGTTTATCATCAATGATGATGCCGAGAAGCTTGGTGGTGGGAACGATTTCAAGGTGGGTGTTGTTCTGACTCTGTATGGTGAATGAGGTTTTGTCAATAATAGAGTTTTTGGTAGGGGAAAAGATCATTAGCTTGGTTTTATTTGCATTTAGAGCTAAGTGGTTGGACTGCATCCAGGTTCTCATATTTATTTGTCAGTTTCTGAGTTGCTAGTTTTATTCCTTTTGATCTGCATCTTCATTTCCAATGTACCCCTGGTTCTTCTAGTCAACACGTGTGCATTTTTCTGTCTCTCAAGCATTTTCTGTTGAAAGATTGGAAAAGGTTTCACTGGCACAGTTTCTCTGTGATCTTTATTACCAGAAGAACAAGAAGAAGAATCTCCTTCTGTATCATAACTCACTTTTTGTTGGATAAATATTTTTATGTCCTCCTTAGTATGCTGTGCTTCAAAAATTATTTTGTCCCTTCAGTAAAGAATATTCCGAAAATAGCTAGGTATAGCAGCTTGAATCTCATGCCTGCTTTTCAACATTCCCTGATTAGTGGAATACATTTACTCCTATTCTGCCTGGTGTACAGTGAGTAATCATTTCCCATAAAGACTCTACTGTCTCACACTTTTAGTACTTTGTCCTTCTGCCACAGATTTGTCAGAATCAATTCCTTCTGTTGGTAGGATTGCATCTTTACTATTAAAGGTCTAGGTTGCTTTCTCATGGCTAGGTTTGGAGCATACGCATGATGTGCTCTTTCAGTGAACAGCTCATGCTGTAGAATACCAGTCCATTTGCTTATTTGTACCTTCATAAAATTTAATACAGTCTGTTCCTTCCAGCTTCTCTGTTACAGCAGAAAGTCCAGGTTTTCCCTACATGCTCTGCCCTCTAATTCTATTATTTTTTAAATGTCTGTTTCTTCTTGAGCAGTGTCATATTTAGCCAGCCTTTTCTTCATTTCGACCTCTGATTTTTGCAGTTTTATCACTTCGTCTGAATCTCTTTTTAGAGCTTTCTCCATTTTTTTCCAGCATTGTGTTATTTGAGTTGATATACTCCTTCAGTGTTTCATTTATTTTAATCAGCTTTGAGTGCATTTGACTTATTTTTTCCTCTAGGTTACTGAAAGTCATGTCTTACACCAGAGCTGGAGCTTGCACTGCTTTTTGCTGAAAAGCTGCAGAATTCTTCCTAGTCAGTGTTTTTTTCCTCAACTTTTGTGATTTATTTTCTTTCAGGTTCTCTGAATTTCTTTTTTGCTGGCATCCAGGCAGTGCACTTACTAGCTAGTTATTGAAATTTACCCAAAAATATAAGTTTACTGGCTCTCTCTTCTGAGTCCCTGTTTTCACACTGGGAGAGCTGAAATTAAGCGCCCCCATTCAATGTACAGCCATCTTGGAAGTTGAGCATCCGTGGTTTTCAGAGATGAATGTAATGGTACAAACACAGGAGTTAGGTGGCATGGTCTGTGTTCTGACATGTGCACTTGTATTGCTCAGTTAAGTATTGTTTGAACTGATGTCTGAACTGTTTGTAGTTTCTGAATTTAGTAAGTTCAGCTTGCAAAGATTAATACAGTTTAGGGGTAAGAACAGCGGAGCTGTAGTTTGTGGAATAGAGATATGAGAGTATAGTCATTAGTGAATTGGTTTCCAAGGTTGTAGTGTAGGTTGGATGTAGTTAGTCTCATAGTTGGGGGGGGGGGGTGATGTGGCTTGGCATAGGAGTTTGAAAAGAATGGCGAAAAGAAGGAGATTGACTCTACCTTGAATGGGAAGCCAATCTTCCTTTTCCAACGAGTTGCAATGATGTTCACTTTTTATTATTTTTATTTTTTTTTTAATTTTTTCAAATCTTTTGTTTCACTAATACCATGGCAGGAATGGACCCCCATTCCTAAGTCAAAGTGTGATTAGAGTTCATGAAATTAGTATTGTTTCAATCTTTGATGTCAGCCAGAAGTGCTCTTCCCAGTACCCGCAATGTGCCCAGTAATGGCTCCTTCTGTAATTCATATTGAATTACACATATCGGTAACATACCTAAATACGATTGGAAATCCTTTTTTATAAGACCCGTTGCTCCTACTACTACTGGAACTATCTGGGTATCTTTCTTCCATATGGCCCTTGCTTCTGCCTGCAAATTCTGGTATTTTATGACTTTGTGTCTCTCTGCACATAAGACACTGTAGTCACTGGGTGTAGCAATTTCAATAATCAATGCTTCTTTTGTCTTCATTTCATGGACTACTATATCTGGTTCTCTTGCATCTATTTCTTGAACTGTTGGTAATGGATGATCCCATGTGATATAAACTTCCTCATTTTCTGTGATGCTTTGTGGCTCAAGTTTCCAGTGCTTTTCAGTTACCTCAGTATTATAATGTTTGCACAATCCCCAATGCAACAGTCTTGCCACATTATTATGCCTTTCAGTATATAGTCCTTCTGCCATCAGTATATCACAACCAGCAACAAAACGTGCAACTGTTTCTAATTCTGTTTTACAAACTCTACATTTGTCTGTTTCTCCCACATGTTCAATGAACTTTGTAAACCAACATGTACATAGTCCACTGTCTTGGGCTGCCAATATTACATTCATCTCTTCTTAACCATTCCTATGTCCGATCCTGATCAACCTGAGGTTGTTCCAAGAGTTTTCTATACTTGCAACTATATTTATGTATTTTCCACATATCTTGCTTTCTTATCTGATCCTTCAACTTATATTCTTTCTTTTGTTTTTTGGCGCATTCAGTTGCTGCCTGATTTTTATCTACTTCGATTTGATTTCCATTCCCACTTGACGCTGATATGCTACTGCTAAACTAAGCAGGGAAGTCATCTTAGACTTATTCTCCTCATGTTTCAAAACTTTCACTACATTTGGGTCTTGTGAGGTCGGCAGATATGTATGCAGTCCTACTACTGCAGATCTATACATGTAGTCAATTTCAAGGAAGCCCATATCTCCTTCAGAACGGGGAATATATAATCTTGGCATGCACTGATTTTTATAAATCATTTGATGAGTGTGAAGCAGGATAGGAAGAGCAAATTGGTTTATAGCTTGGACTTTGTTTCTAGATGTCAGTACTGTTTTTAGTATTAATTTAAGTCTTCTAAAATATTCCTTACTGAGTTTTATTTGCATTGGTTGATGTTTTAATGTTGATAATTCATCAATTGCCAAATATTTACATGCTCCCTCTTGCTCAAGTTCTGTTATATCACATTCCTGTCCCAAACTGATGTTTTTTTGGTGCTGCAGCTTTCCTGCTTTAAAAGTTGCTTTTGCACATTTAGCAAAACCAAATGACATTCTTATATCACCTGAAAAAGAAGATCAACTCCCAGGGGAGTTGCTGATGGAACAACAGACTTTATTAGAAAGTAATTGTAATGTGGTAGTTTTTTTTTTTTTTTTTTTTTGCAAATAGGGGTAGGCCATTTTGTAGTTGTGCAAGCAGGGCGCTTTTATCTAAGGGTGCTTTAGCAGGTTGCGAGATGAAATTAGATCTTTTGGGCCCGGAATAGGAAGTAGTTGACTTTGGATCTAACTTTCCAAATGTAATCTCTGAAGTTGAGGGACTGGTCAAGGCATATGCCAAGGTATCTAAATAATGTAGTGGATTCAGTTAGGCTGTTGTCTAGGTATTTGATATGGAGAAGGTTTGTGGCTTTATTAAGTCTTTTCTTTGTGCAAAACAGCATGGAGTTGTTTTTTAGAGGGGGCTAAAAGGCAGTTTTATAGAATAAAGCCAATTGTTTAGTTGTAGAGAAGGTCAGCCTGAAGTTAATTTTAGATGATGTTGTGAGAAGGGTTGAATCTATAGATAACCATGTCATCAGTGTAAAGGAAGAGCTGTAGATGAGGTAGGTCAAAAGGCTGTTTATTTTGAAAAACGGAGACTAGTATTGGTGCAAGA
This sequence comes from Protopterus annectens, assembly GCF_019279795.1. Lineage (NCBI taxonomy): Eukaryota > Metazoa > Chordata > Ceratodontiformes > Protopteridae > Protopterus > Protopterus annectens. The sequence continues at coordinate 1,192,707,277 of NC_056735.1, read as the reverse complement.
ATTTATCCTGAGGAATCTCTAAAAGAGTGAAGGCTGTATCTGATAAGGCAAGCTCGATTTTAACTGGGAAATTTCAGTTGTTTCTGAAATCTTTTAGCGATTGGTTAGAATCAGGGCTTACACCAATATCTTGTAAGTGAGATAATAGAATGGACTGGTCAGCTAGATCAAAGGCCTGGGTAAGGTCAATAAATATTGCCCAAGTGAGGCTGCCTTTATCTATGTTAGTGAGGATGTCATCAGTGACTGTTCACATAGCAGTCATGGGTACTTCTAACTGCCCAAAAGCCATGCTGCTTCTGAAAAAGTAAGTGGTATTTGTGAAGTTAAGTGGCAAGTTGGTTGTAAATGATTTTTCAAAGATTTTACCAGGGGTAGGAAGTACTGAGATTGGATGGAAACTGGTGAGGTCGAGAAGGGTTTGTGACCTTTTGTTACAGGTGTAACAAAGGATAATTTCCAGATAGAGGGTACTGTATTGGTTGTGAGGCTAAGGTTATAGATGTGTTTTAATGTTGTGACTATGAGATCTACAGTGGTAGAGAAACCAAGATTAGAGGTTATCAGGCCCAGAGGGAGCATCTAGAGGAGTCTTTTCTTATAGGGGTACACTTTGTTCGTGATTTTGGAGAAGTAGAATGGTGGGATGTATTCTGAGGTATTTGTGTGAAATTGTGTTGAAGAAGATGTAATGTTTCACTGTATGGGAAGATTTGAGAATTCTTTGAGAAAATTAACAGGTGGAAGGTTTCCAGTACAGCAAGGACTGTGAAAAAGAGAGGACAGCTGTGTAGGTGGCTTTCTACCAGAGAAATTATTTACTTCATGCCAGAACTGTTTGGGGGAGTGAAAGAGAGTGATTTGTTTTGACTTAAGATACCTAGCTGTATGTCTGTATGTGGCTTGTTTAGTAATGTTCTACAACTTAGTGTATTGCTCCTTTGAAGTCATTTTCCAGAATTTCCAAGCTTCATCACATAAATACATTAGAGTTTTCAACTCTTTTTATGAGCCAGTCAGCTTTGATATGTTTAAGTAGCCTCAAGATTATGGGAAAGTGTGTGTTTTGAAAGGTTTAATAAAAGTTGTTAGAATAATGTGACAAGGGTTTATATCATTACATCGAACAAAGAAAATCCCGAATCGCATTACATTGAACACGGAACATTGAACGCAAAAAAAAAAACGAAAGCTCAGAATTCTGAAAACGGAAATCCCAGACATACATAGTTGGCCTTCACAAAGCTACATATCCTGAGGTCAGTGAGAAATGTGCAATAATATGAATAATGAATAAATAACTCCCAAACGCTAAAGGTGGTCTGTCACAAAAACAGTCAATATTAGCAGAAAAAAGACAGAAAATCCACCCAAGGATGGCCAATCAATGAAATCCACAAGTGTTCCCATTAAAATGTAGTCCTTTAATACGAATAAAACTTCGACTTGAAAATAAAATAAAAAATAAAAAAGCTCAAAACTGTCCCTTGAAGATATCCGATAAGCGCTTACGACTGTTGTCTTCCTCAGATCGTATAATATGAATAATGCCCCCTATGGATAACTGTGAGGCTTCCCTGGCTGTGGTGCGATCTCAGAATTGGTATATAGGGGGGGTGTGGGGGGCACAGCCCCCCACGTTGGGGGTTGTGGGGGGGTGAAGCCCCCCACATAAGGAATAGTTTGTAGTGTTTGTGTGTTTTGTGTTGTGTACTGGAAGAATGGTTGTGTGCTGCTTTACTGGATGGTGTTGTAATGACTGAAGAGGTGTGGTTTTGTTTGCTACATTGAAGTGTCAGGTTGCGCAGGTGAGTAGATGGCCAAGTGTTGCTGTTCGTGGGCTTTCGGGGATTTTTGCGTTCGATGTTCCATGTTCGATATTGTGCGATTCAAGATTCTTGTCATTTGATGTTCCGATATAAACCCAGGTGACAACTGAGTTTGGATCAGTAAGGTTGAGAATTGGGAACCAGTCTATTTTTGCTTTCAGTCCAGTTATTTTTTGAGAAGTTTTTGGTCTGTAGGAGATAATTTGTATTCATATTGCTCCATCAATGGTAGTGCTGTTGATTGTAAATCAAGTGAAGATATTTAGCTGAAAACACTTTCCGCAAAAGTAAGGAAAAAATCTTTCTTGTTAGGGGCATACCCCCCTGCACCTCCATATGGGGAAGCACCTTCCACATCTTCCAAACTTAACTATACCTACACTGAGGTAGTAAAACAGTAGAGAAGGCCAGAGCATTAATCAGTGTGGTAATTACAGACTTTGACGAAATGATTTAAGTTGTGGTAGTCATTTTGGAGCCAAAATTGTGAAATAGCAAGTAGATAAGGGACTTTGAAGAAAGAAAGGCACTGATTTCATTAAGCTTGTTGCAAATACTTTTTGCATTAAGAAGTGCGCAGGATTGATAATTTGATGTTATAGATTCTGATGATTTTGTTGTGGTCTAGGCAGTGGTTGGCTCATAGTAGTTGGATAAAGTAGAACTGGGAGGAGAACTAGATATATTGAGCACTATTGAAAGAGCAATGGGATGCTGGAAGTAGAAGAGAGTAGACTACTGATTGTGTATTTATCTGTTGCTGAGGCAGAAGAAGTGGTGGGAGGATTGCATTTACTAGTATAACTAGTGCTGAATTAAATTAGTGGTAAGGTGAGCTGCTATATGTCTGAGTAACAGCATGGCTGAAAGTAGTTGAAGAAACAAAAGGAAGATATTTTATGTGGAGTAATAGAGGGTGTTGTGGTGTTTTAAAAAGATGTTGGGTTATTTTTTATATTGTCAGTGTTTGGTGAATATTAGAAGGTGAGTGGTTGTAAGCATGATATCATTTCTGGTTCTATTGTTTCAATTGATAGTAAAGTTATTTGGCGCATTTTAAAACATGTCTGTTTAAAAGGTGGAGTTTGTATGGGAGCAGTGAGCGTGGAGAAGAGAGTCTTAATTCATTGGTTTGGGGGGTAGCTGGGGAATTGGGGTGAGCGAAGCAGAAAATGTCGCCACAATAGTGTGAGTTAAGCAGTTAATAATTAAATTGTTTATTCACCAAGGCTTACTTGGAGATGTTATAGTTCATCTGGAACTATTCCAGCACCTTTTTCCCAGCATTCCTTATGGGAATGGCTTTCAATACACTTATGTTGGCTTAAAAATATGCGCAAAAATATGAGCTGTATAAAAATGTCTGGGTTCAAAATTTTTTAGCTCTTTTTTTTTTTTTGTTTAAACAATTATCCTTCCAGTTAGCCAAATACCCTATACACCAGAGACAACTAAATTTCCTCTCTAGTAGGTGGTAAAAAAGCTTGCCTTGTTTAAAGAAACAAAGAGATCAGCTACTTTTCCACCAGAATAACCTTGTTATAGTTTGAGATCAACAATGTTCTCTACATTCTATGAGTTTCTTTCCTGTTTGTAAAACTTTGCCTCAATTTTTTTCTGTATGTGCTGTCTCCAACCAGAAATTTATCCTATCATCATGATTGATTATTTGAAAAATACAACCCCTGATATCATCATCATACGTCTCAAGCTCTCAGCTTTCAATATCTTAATTGGGGGCCATCAAAAATCTCAGCTGACAATCTAAAAATAATACCATCTGTACAACTTATTAAATTAGAACCCTTCTGGTACTCATGGATAAAAAACTATATAATAGCTGTACTAGAAAAATGTATCCTTGCTGCACTGTAAAAAGATACACATGCATGTTTCCCCCTGGCTTGCTATATATGTGAGTCACACCTATAGTTTATTTAGCAGAATTAGTATAAACTTTGTATATTTTTATTTGTAAGCCGCATGGTTTTAGAATTTTATCTAAATTCACATTTATGTTGCAGATAAATAAAAATGCAAAAGACTGAACCTGAGCTCCAAGCATTTCTAACAGAGCCACAAAGCCTAATATTTATTTTTGCCCATCTGAGCATTTTTAACATGATTGCTCCTTTCTCTAGGAAATAAGCAACTTTTGCTCATCTGTAGTTCCATACAATAAGTAGATTCAGTAAGAGCAGCATTACAGAACTGTTTTGCTACCGGACCAAAATATTGCCTATAAACTATTCTATTTTTTTGCATAAAACCTACTGCATTTTCCACAGCCCTGTATCTTTCTTGCTTATCATAACATTATAAAAGCTTTGCAGAATATAATTGCACATATGCACATGTACATGCATGCATGCTGACACACAAACACACACACACACACACACACACACACACACACACACACACACACACACACACACACACACACACACACACACACACACAAACCATCAAATAGAACCACCTGTATGAATGCTTTCTGTGCCTTAAAAGTCTGTGATCAAATGAATAAATGAATAAGTACATGAATAATGGCCCAGAAATATATTTCACCTTGCTGCTATTGGGACCATACAGTGCAATCCAATGCAACCCCCATACCCTTTCAAACACTCAAGATCAGGAAAGATTTTAAATATTGCTCTCATATACTTAGAAATTTGCAAGTGTAACAGGTTTTGCATTAACAAACATTTTCTGAAAGAGATGAAGTCCTAAATCGTGTCTGTCATTATTTGGTGACTACAATCAACAACAGTTTGCCAGGAAACCGCAGATTTTATGAGGATTAGACCAAATCTATGAGATAAACATTGGGATCAGGGAAAGTTGAGAGCTATGCTCCTTGCATAAATGCACAACCACAGACACAAATTGATCAGCAATTAAAGCCACTTGTGTGATTGTGCACATTAGATGTCTGCTTGAGGCCAGGTCCCATGTGACTGAATAAATATGTAAACAATGGTCTAGAAATGTATTCCAGCTTGCTGTAGTCAGAACATCACAGTACAACCTCCAACCACAACTCTTTAGCTCAAGAATTACAAAGATGAAAAGTCAGGAACAGATTTTAAATATTGCCCATACATAATTAGAAAGTTGCTTCTCTAAAAGATACAGGCTGGGATTCAATAAAGGAAAATCTCCATGTCAGAATAGTGCAGCAGCTTTTGCATGGAATATGGCTGCTGAGTAATCCAGTAAACAAGGTTGGGGTCGTGCAATAGCCTGCCAGCACTATTCTGACACAGACACCACTGAACAATGCTAATTACCTCATTTGCTGGTGAAAGCAAATGAGGTGAAATAGCAACTCAGTAAGCAGGCAGGCATCCATGTCAGAACAGTGTTGCAGAAATGTATTTGCTTACTAACCGAGTACATTTCTGCAAAAATCAAAATGGGGGCAAGACAGCTCAAAGTAAAGCATGTATTATGACTATTAGGCATGCCAATGGTCAAAAATATGGCCACTGGCATGGAAAACAGTTGCAAAATTAAGAAAATCAAAATGTTTTGGCCAATTTTGGCCATTTAAGCATAGCGCAGAGGCATGCAAATGAGCTTGTGCAGAAAATAAAAAAAAATGTAAAAAGACAATTTTAAGAGAAATCTGAATTTTGCCATTAGAGTAGGTAGCATGCAGAACCAAAACAATAACAGATAACAGTGGTAGGTAAGGAGATAGGCTCTGGTGGTGTAACAAGGGACTAAGGCAGTGGGGTATGCAAATGAGCTAAATTTATTGAATAGCAAAATGGGAGTCCATGTCCACCTGCACTTAACTGTGTAGGAGCTATAATGCTGCAGTGTAAGCAGGAGAAGCAGCTGACATGAAAAGGGGGTGTGTCATGCTTGGTGTAAGCACATTGGAGCTCTGCTGCCTCTATATCCGCTCAGCTAAGCACAGCTAAGCAAGGGTGTGTGTCTGAGCTAGTTCAAGAAATGCAGAGCATGTTTGCATCCCTGGGAGGTTCCTTTCTGCTCAATAATGTTTACTGTAGCTGCAGGGGTTTGCACAATGCACCACGGGGCTTAAACACAATGGAAACACACACACAAAAAGAACCCAACAGGAACTAGCAGAAGTGTTTACATTTGAGCAGTGGGTTTGTGCAGCGGGCCGCAGAACTTAGAAGGGGTGGAAATGGGAAGAAAAAACTGGGAAATAGCAGAATAAAGGCACTTAAGTACTAATTATATAGCTAGCAGGTGGAATATATCATTGTCAGCCAATCACACAGACAGCATCTGCAGCACACCAGTATAAACTATGCAAACACCTTTCAGTCTGTCTTTTTCCACAAACTCTGCACCATTGGTGTACACACTTGGGGGAATTTTAACTGACAAAATGTTAGGGGCTGCTGTCGCTTTGATACATCAGTATGTGCTAGAGGCTGAGGGTAGTGAGGAGGATAATGCTGACAACTGTCCCAGACTGAGGAGAAGAAGAAGACTGTTCAGACCCAGGGTAACCTACCAGGAGCTATATGATCTGAAGATACTAGAGTGCTACATGGTGGGCAGGGACTTACTTCAGCAACTCTGCAAGCTGTGCCGGCCTCACCTCAGACCCAGAGCCAACAGAGGGGAACCCATCCCAGTTGAAACCAAGGTATGTGTACCCTTAAAAATACTAGCTAAAGGTACCTTCCAAAGACCTACTGGGGACATCATGGGGGTCTCACAGGCATTTGCATCCAGGGTATTCCACCAGTTCCTGGATGTCATGCTAACACATGCTGGTGAACACATATATTTCCCCAGCACCCGTGAGGAGAGGATGAGCAATATGCATCTCATCCACCATGTAGCAGACTATCCAGAGGTTCTGGGTGCCATAGACTGCATGCACATCTACATTAAGGCACTACCCGGTAAACAGGGTAGAGTCTATGTCAACCACAAGGGCTATCACTCCATCAACTGCCAGGTCATGTGCAATGCCCAGGGCATCATCATGAATGTGTGTGCTGGCAGCCCTGGTAGTTATCACGACTCCCACATTTGGCATACCTCACAGCTGTACCAGGCATTTGCCGGGGGGGGGACGTCCTGTATGGCCATCTGGTGGGGGATGCTGGCTATGCATTGGAGCCGTGGATGATGACACCCATCAGAAATACACACACACACACACAAACACACACACACACACACACACACACACACACACACACACACACACACACACACACACACACACACACACACATACACACACACACTGAAGAATGCCATAATGAGGCACATGCACAAACCAGGAACATTATAGAGTGTGTGTTTGGGATGCTCAAGCCACGGTTCCGCTGTCTTGACACATCTGGTGGAGTCCTGCAGTACTGTCCAGCCACATGTGCACACATGTTCATAGTATGTGCCATGCTACACAATATGATCCTACAGAAACAGCTGCAGCAGGAAAATCACAGGAAAGGGCCACACAGCCCCCCACCATTGCCAAGGCCACCACAGGCACAGGGAGACTCAGAGGAGGAACCCCCAGAGCCTGCTCCTGTAGGCAGATGGAGGCATGCCCAGTATGCCAAAGCCCTGGCAAAGAGGCAATGCATAGCACACACACGGACACTGTAGGGACTGACACCTCTCTCTGACTCACACACACAGTAAAATGGATGCCATGCACATCACACTACCTGTATCTTACCATGTATAGGCTGTGTATTGTGTGCATCCAACAGAGCCAGCCCTCAAGCACTGGCCTCACAACTGCTGCAGGCACAAGGTAAGTCAGTCTTCTTAACAATAAATGAATGTAGTAATACATTGTGGTAGCATAGCTATGGTATAGCTGCATGCATGCAAGGGAATGGGGTGGCCTACCAGGTTAGCAGCAGACAACTGACAGCTATGTGGGACAGCAGGAAGTGTCTGCCCAATACTGGCTTCCCCAGAGAATGCAGTACTCCTGTACATAACAAATCTCACTGCAGTATATGTGGGGGGCTAATAAACTGGGGGGTCATAGGTCACATGCATGGATGTCAATGTGGGGGTCCCATATTAACCCCTCAGCCTCACCCAGCAAGTCAGCCATAGAAAACCATAAAGAAATGTCTGGCAAAGGCCCACAAATGGGGACAATGATGAAATATGGCCATACAGACCTACACAGTGATATCACAGCAGGTCTTGCAGTAGCAGTAAGGCTCTGAAGGGTGAGAGGTCTGAAACCCAAATGTCTGCCATTACAATCCAACCTGCGGTCTTTAGTGATATGCCTGTAGTCTCCAAGACAGGCACAATACTATGCTAAATGGAACCAAAATGTAAAGGGAACATCAGCACAGCCTGTAGAAATGTGGACAGCTGACATGTGTGCCCACTCCACACACACCCATGTTCCCATAGAAATGCAGTAACAGTAATGTTTTATGGTATAAGCAGCAAAGCACACATTCCCAGGGCTGTCCCAATCATCTTGATAACTTGTTGCATGTCCACAATATGTAGGGGTCAATGAGCTATGTATATGTGTGGTCAATACTGTCAGTATGTGGCCTGCACTTACTCCTGGCTGTCATGTCTTAGTGCCCTAGGTATAGTACTGTGGTTGACATGGTCCTTGTTCCAAGAAAAAAAGTGCCAACTATTCTGCATGTCAAATGCAGCTATGGTAGGAGTTGTACACACTATCCAGATGTCAATATCTGCTACTGAAGGAAAGCTGGACAGGTCAGGGACAGGGGGCCATGTATATGGACACTAAACAGCTCAGAGTAACCTAAACAGTACCTAGCATACCCCACAACTGTGCAGACATTTTGTATAATGTCCAGAGGTTTGCATCATATTTATGGTCTCTTTATCAGGAAATTTTGGTTTCCCGGCAAATCATTGGCAAATCACAAAAGACTAAAGTCAGAAAATAATGACAGGTTGTAGTTTCAGACTTCATACCCTTTAGGAAAATGCATGCTAATGGAAAACCTGTTATTGTATCACCTTTCTAGGTTTGTAAGGCTAATAGTTAACAATAGTTCCTATATGCAGGCCTTTGTCCCCAAATTACTTATGACTTTGTCCAGATGTCTGGCTCTAAAACGTCTGGAGGTATAGTGCCTAGTAGAACGGCAGGTACCTGAAGGTCACTGTACTGACAGGTTATAAAAGGCTGCCAACACTGTATCAGCACTGACAACATGTCACTGGCCAACATCCATACCCCTGGAATGACAGGTTGTCACAGAAGGAGCACAAGTATGCCTTGTATATCTGTTCTGCTTGTCCTAACATTGCATTTGCCTTTCAGCTATTTGCAAAACAAGAAAGGGTGATATCAAAACAGCAATGGCAGAGTGAGGAAGAAGATGTCATACCCATAAGAGAAAGCAAGCAAATACCAAACTGGCCTCCCAACTATCTATGTTTGGCAGAACATTATTAACAACCTGTCCCCATGTGTGGGCCTTTGTCTGACTGTCATATATGGGCCTGTCCAGATGTCAGCCTGTGACTGTACAACAGCCAGGCCCACATGTAGCCTCATAATAACATATAGCAACACAAACTCTCTAAGAACCACAGCAAATGTAGTGGTGTAATGATGGACAACCTGTTAAAGAGGTACACTCAGAGGTTTGAAGTCCATAACGTTGTGTGTGATGTTACGGCATTTACCCCGCTCACATCAGAATTACAAATACATAACAGAGCCACTGCGGCCAAAGCCTGTGACTGGACTACAGAAGTACAAAGCGACACACATAAGGGGAAGGGGAACCACTGGCCAGACAAATGGAGAATGTGCAAACCAGAACAAATTGTGCAGTAACATAGGTGCCGCCATGCAGTGTATGGAGTCAGTAAATATCACCTGCAAATACACAACACACACCCATGTAAATGGAGGTCCACAACAAAACAAAAACCCAAACAAAGGACACCTCATAGGTAAAAACACATGAGAACTCCACAAACCTACACACCACAGACCATGTAGACTCCACACACCAGGGTCTTACAAACACTAAGGCCTTACCTCAAACCCCAAGTACCTAGCCTACACAGATAGGCTAACAGCACTGTCCCTCTACCCCATTCCATACAGACTCTACTGAGGTGACCCCTGTCTGGCATACAAAGCAATCCAGACCCTGCCTTGATGGGACTGTTGCACATCTGAAGTCAAGGCAAAGTCCATCAACTTGTAGGCGTTGATCAACCTGGGCTGTGATATCAGTACAGATTGTTGGTGTGACAGATACGTGTCCCACACACTCCCCCATCTGTGGAATACACTCCCTGTCCAGAGCAAGCCAAGTGCCTCAAAACCCCTAGTGATGTGCTCCCTGTATAAGTGCATGGGAAACACAAAATACAGTCCTGTGATTCCACCTGTGTTCCTACTGGACAGGGGCTCTGTGTGCTAACATGTCTTAATATGGGATACACTCTCATCTGCATGGGTTATAAGGACTTCAGGGCCAATACCCTACTAATGTCATAGAAAACAACCAACCTATACACAATTGTCTGTCAGTGGTTGACCACATTACTCTGTACTGCTCTGCCACTGACATACCTGGAAGTCACAGTGCTATGTGGAATATACTACACATATAATGGACATTTCTGCACAGTAGAATGCACTCGTACCCACACGCATATCTCTCAACCTCTGACAGCAAGACATCTGGACAAGGTCATAAGTAAAAGTGGGACAAAGGCCCAATGTTAGGCACGTGTTGTAAATATTGCCCTTACATACTGAGAAATTTGGTAGAATAACGGGTTTTGCATTAGCAAGAATTGTCTGAAGGGTATGAAGTCTGAAACACCAATGTCTGTCATTATTTTGTAATGCCATTCTTCAATTATATGCAACTAACTTGCCATAAAAATACAAGTTTATGTAGACTGGATGAAACTTCTAAACTAACACCTGGACAATCTGCCAAAAACTGTATAGTTGAGAGGTATGGCACACCTGGATATGACTTTTCTGGTAAGAAGAATACCACACAAGCAGGAGAATCCCAGCCAGTATATCATCAAGTTGCTGGACTGTTTACACAGCTTCAGCAGTCAACCAGCTGTAGCCACACCTTTCAACTAGCATTTTTGGGCAAGAATGTCTATAGTTGGGCTCATAATATTGGTCTGTGCATCATACATCTTGTATTCCTCTGCTAAAGCACTGTGATGATCTGAGGAGGTCTGTCAGTAGGCAACGACACAAAACATTCCAGTGTCAGACTTCAGATATGTCAGAAAATGTCAGCTAAAACAATCCTTGTATCTCCAGCAAATTCCTATTTACGTTTGAGAGGTATGGCTGTAGCACACAAAACTCCAGATTGGAGTACAACTATCTCTGGAATGGAGTCCCACTCTCACTATAGAAGGTCATACTGGGCATGCTCCTACACTTAGAGAATCACAGGTCATGTCAGAACCCACATGGGACTATATAACTGTATTGTGCATATATGTCTTTGCATACAGACAGTCATGTACACCTTAACTGTCCCTACACACACACCCATCAGACAGGATTACTCTCAGCTAGCTGCAGGTGGCCCATATGTGATATAGCTGCATCTGTTGCGTGTGATACACAGACATATATATGGGCAACATATAACAATATGTTAAGCATACACACACATAGACATGGGGAAGAGAGAGACAGACAGTGGTAGAGAGAGAAAGACACAGGGGGACTCACAGAGAGTGAATTATACACTGGGATACCCTGAATGGAGGAATAGAGTGATGTCCGGCTGCAGACAGTGGCATACCGGTTGTAACCAGTCCCACGTGCCAGCATGAAGGTGAGCTCCATCGTGTAATAGTACTGAGGTGGGGGTTATAATATCACATTGCCTGCCTTTGTGTGTGTGTCTGTAGGTTTAAGTATTAAGAGGCCGTTCCCACTCAGTACACTTCCCATTGCCCTACTTCACAAGATCTGCTGTCATTCACCTTAGAAGTACCATTGGACACCTGTCAGCCCTATAAGCTCTGTAGCATGTGCGATAACTGTGTAACACTATAGTACAAATAACTCGATAGGTAGGGGTACTAATCTCAGTCCTGGCAAATGTAAGTGTGTGTGTGTGTATGTGTGTGTGTGTGTGTGTGTGTGTGTGTGTGTGTGTGTGTGTGTGTGTGTGTGTGTGTGTGTGTACAAGTGTTTGTAAGTGTGTATGTTTGTAGGATGAAGTATTTTGAGGACTTTTCCAACCACAACACTTCCCAGTGCCCTACGTTAGCAGTCCTGCTGATATCATTCACCTTAGAAGTACCTTTGGACACTTGTTAGCCCTATAAGCTCTGTAGCACATGTGATAACTGTGTGACACCATAGTACAAATAACTAAATAGGTAGAGGTTCTATTCCCAGTTCCAGCAAATGTGTGTGTGTGTGTGTGTGTGTGTGTGTGTGTGTGTGTGTGTGTGTGTGTGTGTGTGTGTGTGTACAAGTGTTTGTAAGTATTTTGAGGACTTTCCCACCCCAACACTTCCCAATGCCCTCCTTTAGCAGTCCTGCTGATGTCATTCGCCTTAGAAGTACCTTTGGACACATGACAGCCCTATAAGCTCTCTAGTGTGTGTGATAACTGTGTAACACTATAGTACAAATAACTAGATAGGTAGGGGTTTTATTCCCAGTCCTGGCAAATGTAAATGCGTGTGTGTTTGTTTGTAGGTGAAACAGTTTTAGGCCATTCCCAACCACTACAGTTCCTAGTGGCCTACTATAGCAGTCTTGCTGATGTCATTCCCTTCAGAAGTACCTTTGGACAGCCCTCAGCCATATAAGCTCCATGGCACATGCAATAACTACTTAACAAAATAGTACAAATAACTAGATAGGCAGGGGTTCTATTCTCTGTTCTGGCAAATATGTGTGTGTCTATAAGTGTGTGTACAAGAGTTTGTAAGTCTGTATGTTTGTAGTATGAAGTATTTTGAGGACTTTCCCACCCACAGCACTTCCCAGTGCCCTACTTTAGCAATCCTGCTGATATCATTGCCCTTAGAAGTACCTTTGGACAGCCCTCAGCCCTGTAAGCTCTGTGGCATGTGTAATAACTAAGTAACAGTGTAGTACAGATAACTAGATAGCCAGAGGTTCTACTCTCAGTGAAGGTATTTGTAAGTGTGTATGTTTGTAGGGTACTGTATTTTGATGCCCTTCCCACCCAGTACATTTCCCATTACCATACTTTACAAGGGGTCTTGATGTAATTCACCTTAGACATACCTTGGGACACTGTTAAATCCTATAAGCTCTGTGGCATGTGTAATAACTGCATAACACTGTAGTACACATAAATAGATAGGTAGTGGTTCTAAACTCAATACTGGCAACTGTGATACTGTGTGTGTGTGTGTGTGTGTGTGTGTGTGTGTGTGTGTGTGTGTGTGTGTGTGTGTGTGTGTGTGTGTGTGTCTGTGTGTGTCTGTGTGTGTGTGAATCATATCATCCCTGTATGGGTGAGAATCATATCCTCTGGGGGTGTGGGTTGTACCATTTTGAGGCATATACCACCCAGTACACATCCCATTGCCTTACTTTACAAGGTCTGCTGATGCCATTCACCTTAGATGTACTTGTATACACTTGTCAGCCCGCTAAGCTCTGTGGCAGGTGCAATAACTGTGTAATACTATAGAGCAAATAATTAGATAGGTAGGGGTTCTAATCTCAGTACTGACAGCTATAGTAGTGTGTGTGAAGCATATCCCCTGTGGCTGTTGTGTGTGTAGGTTATATCATTTTAAGGCCTGTTGACCCCCTACCCATGACATTACTTTAAAGAGCATGTTAACGGCATCTACCTCACATGCACCATGTAACACTATACAGCCCATACCAGTCATCTGTACAGATGTACATGGAATAGCACCATGTTTACAACCTATACGTGGTCTGTGTCCCCTAACAATGAGTATTCCTGTAATATCATTGCCAAATATGTCACAGTTACTGTAGTGACACACATGCCAGCATCATACATCACACCTGACTGACACATCATATTGATACAACGTCTGTCACTCTATCACTTGTGCAGGTTTGTAGGAGCAGTAGACGAGACCAATCACTATTTCTGGTGGGTTATCCCACCATCCATGAAGGCATTTGGAAGATTACTTGTGTTATATCCCAGCCATATAATCTATGTGGAGCATGTCATGTGTATGTAGCACTATAGTAAATACTAGTGGATACATAGGGTTACTAATATGTCTATTGGCAACTGTGTATGTGTTTCTGTATGCATAGCCCCTGTGGCTGTCTTTACTGTGTGTATGTGATGACTATACCAATTTGTGTGCCTCTTCCACCCTGTGAACTCCCCCCATTGCCAACCTAGTTTCAGCCCATACAGATGTCATCCACAGTACAAGCACAGTTACACAATTTCTAAAACCAAGCCACTGTGGTGCATGCAATGGTCATATCACTGTGTATTGCACATAAATAGATGGGTAGGTCATCTACTCTGAGAAGTGTCACCTCCATGTGCATGTGTATTTCAATGTACGTCCCCAAGCAATGGTGTGTATGTGTGTGTGTGTGTGTGTGTGTGTGTGTGTGTGTGTGTGTGTGTGTGTGTGTGTGTGTGTGTGTGTGTGTGTGTGTGTGTGTGTGTGTGTGTGTGTGTGTGTGTGTGTGTGTGTCAGTCAGATGGCTCTAACATGTTAAGGGCCTCTGAACCCTCCATTGGCAATTTTAACAGCCCCTGCAATTGTCATCCACTTGAATAGTAGTGACAGACACTGCCACACTACATTACTTCTGTGCTATTTATGTTATGTACCTAGTGCTATCATTCGTAAGACTGTGCAGGTAGGAGCTGTGCTCAGCCCTTCATCAGCTGCCCCATGTACAGGACTATGACTCTGTGTGCACTACAGCAAGAGAGGCCAGACATGCATATGAGTTAGCAGACACACATGCTGGTGATTGTCAGGTTAGACTAACACAGGCTGACCAGTGTCAGGAATACATACTCCAAACCTGTCATACACAGTACCAGGCATACAGTCATCAACTCCATGAAGGTTGAGTGGATGGGACAGAAATGCCAGGGGCAACAGGTGCTGATAGCTGAATCTGTGCAATTAAAGTAATGGTTAAGCTTGTGAGGGACCTAGTGCCAGAACTCAAGTACCCTCCTCTGTATGTGTGAGTCTGCGGTCCTACAGAACACCCAGTTGACATGTATGAAGGCTAGCTGGCTGTGTCAAGGGTATGTATGCAAGGTCATACTGTCTGCCACAATTGCCCCTCACACACTGTTGCATATAAACACATCTGGTAAACATGTACATATACAGCTACACCTTGGCTATCAAAAGGTCACTGTGTTTCCACTCCATCTTACTCATCATTGCTACTGTCAGCAGGCCCACAGCCTGCAGACACACAGACACCTCTAACACAAACAGAATACAGTATGTGACACTACAGTCAGCAGTACTAACAGCAATAGTTCATCATGGCTAACAAGGTACATATACCTTAATGTGTATCCATAACTATTGCCAGCAGACAGCACCTTACACAGCATTACATTGCTACACTGTACTATATTCACCCTGTGCACCAGACCCATATGAGCATGTCCCTGCATCGATGGTATGGATAACAAGGTTGTGGCACAAGTATCATCACATGCATAGGGTGTGGTGTGGGATTGCCAGAGGCCTAGGCTGGACCATATGCTGTATGGCTGACATTTTGTGTGTGTGTGTGTGTGTGTGTGTGTGTGTGTGTGTGTGTGTGTGTGTGTGTGTGTGTGTGTGTGTGTGTGTGTGTGTGTCTGGAGAGGTGGTGTTCAACTGGGTTGTGCAGCGGAGCTGTGCATGTCTGGTGGTGACCAGCCTGTGATAGGGATGTGCAAGTGTTTGTCTGCACACAATCAAGCCATGTGGATGCCCAACACAGGGTTGTATGTTGGACAACCATGGACCATACATGGCACAATGTATGGTTCACCGTCTCCTGGCAGGGACATGGGAACTGGTTTTGCCAGGAGTCTCACTAGCACCATCAGGCCCAAGGACAGATGCAGTACTACTCCCCAGTGGTGACTGCTGTCTGCTGGATCCGCATCCCTGACAGGACTGGCCAGGACCATGTGCCTATGGCCTGGTCTAGTGTGGTGTGGACAGCACCCTCCCTTCGGTAGTGCTGGTGATACTGCCACTGCAGGACTGTGAATGTGCACGGCCAGGTGGCCTCTCAGCTGATCATGTTGCTGACCTGCATCCACCTGGCCAATGCCCTACTCCCACCACATGCTCAAGCACAGGCATTGCACAGTCAAGCAGTGACAATGTCTCATCCCACTGTCTATCCACAAAGTCGGCAAAATGACATATGGCATCACAAATGCCATGGAAGTCATCACGCATGGCAGGAAGTGCTGCATTCATGACCCTGAGCATCTGTCTGGTGTTGTGGTCAGTATGCACCTGTGCCTCCATGATGGACTGTAACATGCTTCTAGTAACACCTGCTGTGGCACTTGCGACAGGAGCTTGATGGGCTGCAGTCCTCCATCAAGCACCCCTGTCCATCTGCCTGTGTGTGACCTCACCTGCTCTCTGGCTATGGCTGGTGTCTACACTCACACTTGCCATAGCCACCACACTAGCCTGTTCCATGCCACCACTCTCCAACTATCCATTACCTGTGTCTGCTGGGGACTGGGTATGTGTGGGCATACTGACTGTGTGTGAGGGCATTGTGGGTGAAAGTGAGATACCAATAAATGGCACAGATTCAGGCCTTGACAACCCCAGCTGTGCCTCACTATGACCAGCATCGTCATGGGAGTTCACTAAGACACTGAAATCAGGTTGTGAATCAGGGGGAGAGACACCAACCTCCATGTTCACCTGTGAGGGGAAGGCAACATATATAAATTAATACCCTGCAGTATTATGTTTGTTGATACACACACACACACACACACACACACACACACACACACACACACACACACACACACACACACACACACACACACACACACACACAAACACACACACACACTCCTGGTAAAGTCTGGGACAGCTTTGCTACGTATGGGCCCTTCAGGCCAGACCTTATGGTAGTTCTGCCTGCCACAATCCATCTCTTTCACAGCTACTGTAAGGCCCACAACAAAGGGTGACAAATCCTACTGTATGATGGGCCTCTTAGCAGAATGGTAAGTGTGACCAAGACCAAGGCTATTGGAGTGAGCTATACAGTGTCACCAAGTGCATATGCAAGTACTGTAAGAGCTGACCTACTGCTATACAGACCAGACACAATGACAAGGTTTAATGATATGTGATAATAACTGATGAAGGAACAAGAGAATACTCTATCACTGCAGTACCTACACAGTTCAGACTCATAGAGGATTAATTTCAGACAATATTGCAGGATAGTCTGCAATACATACAGGAAACATGTAAAGCAATAGGTACATATGTTCATAAGATGATACCAGGCTATTGGCCCTGATGCCCTCATAAGCATAGCCCAAACTTTCAGCCATGTCCCTTCAAAGCCAACACCTGTTTCCCCTGTTCAACTGGGACACACCTGGGATCCCAGGGGTGTCTTTTCCATTTCCCATGCAGTCATCCAGCTTTTTCTTTAAGAGGGCTATACACATACTCTGATAGACATTGGGAGGGAGTTTATTTTACAGACAGTGTATTGTGTGGGACACTGCACTATCCCACCAGCAAGTACTATACATGTCACAGACCAGGTGAGAGCCTTGTGTGCATGTTGTATGAGTGGGGTTTGTCTTACAGATATGCAGAAATGTCATCAAGGCTGGTTTACAAATGTCCTTGTATGCCAGACACAGGTCGCCTATGATCAGTCTGTATGACACTGAGTACAGAGACAGGGCTTTCAGCCTATCTGTATAGGATAGGTGTTACAGACCCTGGATTTGACTGGTCAGGAACCTCTGTGGTTTCTGCAACTGCTGCATTTGCTTGGCAAAGTACATGCCAAATTAACCACTGTACTCTGTAATGCATCTGATAAGGGTGGAGTACAGGGATGTTGTGGCCTCCTGGCTCCTGGATGACATACCCATATTTGTGAGGTGGGTCATGTAGACAGCCTTCCGTACAATGGTGTCCACATGGTGGGGAACTGTTAGGTTGCTACCAACCTTGGTGCACAAGTTGCCTCACACCTGATTGCATGCTCAGTACATTGTCATTACTGTCATAATTAGTGTGGATGACATCTACCATAACAGGGAAAATTATGCATTTCCTGGCATTCAGTTTGAGGCAATGCTTCTTACACCAGTCATTAATTTGGGTAATGGCCTCCTGGAGGATGCTCACATCAGTAGGGGAATGTAAGACAGTGGCCAGCTTGCAATCATCTGTAAACCTGGTCAGCCACAGACCACTGGCTTTGTCTTGTACCTCAGAAATGTATATCTCAAACAGTAGAGGCCCGCAGACTGATCCTTGGGGTACACCGCTCTGTAAGAGTCTACTACTAGAGGTGGCTCAAGCATTTTGAGGTTGCCGATGTCCCTGTTTAAAAGGTCCTTGATATTGCCTTCCATGCCCTTGCACATCAGGATAGTTAGGCTGATGTGCATATGATTGGCTGGGTCAGTGGATTGCTCTGCCTTTGTGTATAGGGATGACTCTTCTGTGCAGATGGGATGACACTGGTGCTCAGGCTTTGACTACAGTGTGTAATGGAGCTGAGAGATCATACCTGAATTCATGTAGGATGCAGCCAGGGATGGTATCAGGCCTATGGAGACTTCTGTGTGTTGCCTTTGAGATGGCATTACGGATCTGCTTCCTGATGATGAGGGGAGGGGGAAGGTGCTGTGCATGTCCATGTGTACAGATGGGAGGACAGGGGGGTGATATTTAAACTTAACCCGTCTGCAGCAGGTTGGCTATATCTATGCCGTATGTGTATGTGGTGTTATTGACCACCATTACAGAGCAGATTTGGGTGTTGCCTCTGGGATTGCAGACATATGTGTAAAAGGCCTAGTGATTGGCCTTGGTGGATGTGTCCAATTTGCACTCAAAGATAGCCTTAGGGTAATTCATCTGTGACCTTATTTGTTTGTTCAGACCAAGGTGACATTGCTTCCAATTAGGCACCTGCTTCTTCTTGGCCCAGTCCAGCAATTATTTTCACCTATTATGGTATTTGTGTATTGCTGCTGTCCACCACGGAGGTTTACCCTACCTTGATGGAAATTATTTTGTCCTGTCAGGTATTGCTGAGTCCATACAGCTATGTAGGTGCTCACATAGTATTGTGGTGTAGGTTTGGACACTACTGCTAGTTCCAACTGATGGGACGGTGGCTGTAAAGCTACTTCTACCTGGTCTGAGGGGATTTCTAGTCAGTTTGGAAAATTATTTTTGTTTGACCCTGACAAGGGGGGGGGGGCAGGGTAGATGGTGACTTCAACAGTGATGGCTATGTGATCAGATCTTATCAAGGAGGATGACACTGTAGGAGTGCTACAGTGGGTACTCATGTTGGTTAGGACCAAGTACAGGATATTTCCACCTGTCATAGGAGTGTTGACCAGCTGATCCATTGCATTACCATTGACAAAGCTGAGGAATCTATGTGCATTCATGTTCAGGAAGAATAGGTCATGCACACTATGGTTGGGTAGTTAAAACAGTTGAATCTTGACAATTCAAGCAAGCCCAGATAAGTGTAGTGGGTGTCCAGAGTCATGGTTGGAGGTCTGTAGATACCTATGATTTGAGTAGGTGTTTTGTCAACAGTTAACTGCACTTGGGATGTCTCCCATGCATCATACTGTTTGGCCAGCCTGGAGGTGTGTATGTGTATGATAATGTTTAAAACTCCACCTTCTGGGGCTTTGCAGCCCTCCATTTGTGGTCTAAACGTATGGTGGGATGAGTAACCTGACAAGGTTAGTGTGCTCTCCACAGCTATAGACCAGGTGTCAGTGACTGCACACATGTCAGCATCCTCCAGGACAAGATATGCTTGCAATGACATGAGTTTATGTTAAGATTCCTAGCTCCTGTTAGAGCAAGACATCTACACAAAGGCACACATCAATGGTGGGCAAAGGCCAGAAGATAGTGACACTTTATAAATCTAGCTGTAACACACTTAGTTGATAGCAAAGATGGTTTTGCACTCACAGGAATACTCCACAGGATATCATTCAAATGTATGCTATTATGTTATGACTTCAGTCTTTACTGGATTGCCAGTGATTTGCCAGATAATACACAACTGTATGAGGCATTATCGACAAATATGAGGCAAACATGTGGTCAGTTTGCAACACTCTGGACAGTTGAAAGGTATGAGATCAGTATATATAACATACAGTTTAACGCACACTTCTGTGTCAGTTGTTTACTATGCACATACACTATATAAGTCTCTTACATTTGTAAGACAAGTATATGTATCACAGTAGCAGTCACAGATGACATATGAATATATACAACATCTCAGGTAGCTGGCCTAGCAGTATCACAGTCAGTATTGGACAACAGACACTCCAGTAGTAGTCATACATGAGCTGACCTTTGCTGGGCTGGCTCAGGGGCCATGCCTGTGGTCTATGTCCCTTCAGACAGGGCTAGCAGGAATGGACGTAGGTGCTGGACAGCAATATGTGAGTACAGCAAGTTTTGTTGTGACCTAGTGTTTAACTTCCTATTTCACATTATTGCATTCCATTACATTTTTAATTGATTGCCATACATGTTATAGTGCTGAAGAGTTTCCTCACAAATAATGCAAATGTTTAGGTTTGTGTAGTCACAGTCTCTCTTTGTGTAGATGGGTTCAGACTTGTTCTGCATAGGCAGCAGCTTGCCTTTTGTAGGTAATGCTCATGAGCAGGTGATGGGCTGTGCACCAGTTAGTGTCTACCACTTGCTACTTACATCCAGAACAGCTGTGTTGTCTTTCCATTAGCCAATGACATATCAACACAGTGCTATAATTAGGTCCTTCATCTGGTTCTTGCCCCTTTTCCTTGCCTATGAGGAGGACAGTATGGAGGTGTAAGGGCTACAGCTTCACAGAAGGTAGGTGGAAATACCTCTCAGAACAAGAAATGTGGAGACAGCCCAACAAAATGGGGCTAAAGTTACAGCATTGGGTAGAGATTGTAAGTAAGTATTGCTGTTATACACATAGAAGATTGCTAGATTAACAGGGTTTGTCTGGTAATGCATTTTCTACGTGACTTGACATTTGACAGTGGTACGTCTCTTAACATACCTCTCAACTATCCAGATGTTCATGGAATGCCCAGAGGTTTGCCTCTTATGTTTGGTCTGTTCCTCAGACAATTTCTGTTTTTGAGAAATCAGTAGGATGATGTAAAGTTTGAAGTCAATAAATGTTGACATCCATTTGTGTTTCAGACATATCCTTCAGGGATGTTATGTTACAACAAAGCCTGTAATACCAGTAACTGTTTCAGTTTGTAACACCATTATGTGAGAAATGTCCCTTTTTCAGCCTCCTGTCCCCACGTATGTCAGACTTTGTCCAGATGTCTTGCAGTAAGAGGTTCAGAGGTATGGTATATCATGATTTAGTGACTTCACTCCTGATATCATCCCAGTGACTTAGCAGACTCCCGGAAGTGGTATGCGGCAGTGGCCTTAAATATGGTCCCACACCCTGGACATTCTGTGGAAATCTGTTCAGTTGAGAGTTATGTATGTTTAGCCATTGTTAACAGACTGTCAAGATTGTGTAGCAGTGTAGTGTGTAAATGTTTGTTGGGCTGAGTAGGGAGAGTGGCAGATGTGAGTGTCATAGATCCTTTTCTATCTGACTGTTCATGCTGCTACAGTTGCTGGTGGTCTATCAGGTGTATATGTTTGTAGGGGCAGACTGAGAAATGTCCTGTAACACCTCAGGATTCCCAGTAGACTGTGACTTGGTGCAGTATATGTCAGTGTAGTGTGTGACTGGCAATCGGGATATGTTTGTTCAAACAGTTGTTATACTCTAGAGTTCAGTTGGGATACAGGTATGTTGCTGTGACTGTGGTGCAAATGGTTGTGGGTGGACAATTTCTCACTGATGTCTGCTTTTCCCTACAGTTACATCCCTGTAGTGCATGATATATTTGCAAATGCATGGGTAATTCCCCAGAGCTGATTTGAGGTAGTGTTGTGTTGGTCTGACTGTAGTTCAGAAGGTGCTGGGTGAAATGGTTGGCAGCTCTCACTGTTTTTTATCTTCTGTTACATTGCAGTCATACCTCTCCACTGTCCAGATACTGGCTCATATGTTTGGTCTGTTCCCCATAACAGTTGTGGGTTTCTGAGAAATCACTGGGATGATGTGAGCACTGACATCAGTAAATGATGACAATAATTTGTGTTTCAGACCTGGAATCTATCAGAATATATATGTTAAAACAAACCATACTACTCTAGCAGACTTCTACGCGTATAACAGCCATATTTCAAAAATGTCACCATTGTTTGCCCTTTATCCCTCCACTTTGTCGGGCTTTTTGCAGATGTCCTGCAGTAAGAGGTTGAGTATATATATGTATTTATATATACATATATATGTATACAAGAGTACTACGAGTATGTATTTTTCCCTTATGTTAAGTGACTGTAGTGAATGATACATTTGTAAAAGAATTACAAAGTCCTACAGCGCAGATGGTGTAGAGGTACATTGCTGTGATTGTAGTGCACAGTGTCCTGGGTTCAAGACTTGGTAGTGATGACTTTTTCATTAATGTTAAATGACCATAATGCATGATATGTTTGTAAAAGCATTATAAATCCTCACAGCTCAGATTGTGTAGCGGTATGTTGCTGTGATTGTAGTGCACAGTGTCCTGGGTTTGAGATTTGGCAGGGCTGATTATTTTGTTGCTGGGCAGAACAAGGGCTGATGGAGTCAGAGTGATTAAAGCACTTTCAAGCAGTTGTAATTGGGTTTGCACAGTTTTGTGTGAAGCTAAGAGATGCTAAGAGATGATTAAGTCCTCTTAGCTTTGCTAGGCACCGCTTACTCTCGCTTACACCCACGCTAATTTTAATTAAAGAAAAGAAAAAAGGGTGATAGGAAAGTGGTGAAATGGGGCAAGCAGGGGGTAAAACATTAGAAAAACCAGCTAGGGTGTGCAGGATGGGTATAGGAAAGGACCATAGCTCTACATTTCTACTGCAGCAACAGCTGTGACTGATGTGGAAAATTTGGAATTTACAGCCTCACACCCCACAGGGAGGGGTGTTGGCAACATACATTTGCAGAGTAATTTCAGTGCTGATTGAGTTATGTCACTGGATATGGGGGTGAAATGAAGAGCTATATATGGGGCAATGATTTTTTTTGTGGGACAGATGCCCTTTTTTATTAAGGTGAGAGTGGGATATTGGGGAAGGGCTGTAGGTATGTTTGGGGAGGTGGGTTGGGTAAGATAGGTTGCATTCGCAGACAGGCAAGACACACAAGACAGCAGACAGGGGTGGTATATGACACATGAGGGGGTAAACACCTTGGATGGGGTTGGTGTTTGGGAATCAGAGTCCCATGATCCTCCAAATGGATACAGTGGGACTGAGGTCCCCACCCATGAGCAGTCACCACTGCACCTTCATGGCCCAGAAGGTGGCTGTGCTGGAGGCTGGACAACAGGGGCAGCCTGCCCCTCCAGGTGTGCCAGGCAGCCCTCCATCTGGTGCAGCTGTCCATCCAATTCAGAGTGGATGACGCTATGCAACATACCCTGGAACTTGAGGGTGGGTGACAGGCTCCTCTCAGCACCCATGCCCTTGGGGGACAGGCCCCATCCCTGAGGTGGTTCCACCCAAAGGTGGTGCAGGACCAGCAGATGAGGAAGTTCCAGGTTGGGTCCCAGATGTGCTGGGGCCCAGTGCCACAGCCAGATGAGCCAGGACAGGTGGATCCGTCAGGATCTGCCTTCCCAAATGTGCTATGGTGTTGAGGTTATACAAGATATATTGGTTAGTCATGAACAAAACATTTCAAAATTAGTTATAACAACATGCATATGTATTCCAATAAACCCAAACCAACAGATTTGAAACAGTTGCATAGCAAACAGAACACATGCATAAATGGAATAACAGTAGGCATTTTAACAGCATGCAAGTTACACTGACGGCAACAGGCCATCAACAGTAGTATTTGGACAAGGTTCAACCAATTCAATATATGAACAATAATAGAAGACATGTCCCAACAATAGGTTTTGAGAACAATATACCTGTACTATATGAATAATAATTATTGATGCAGATGAAGGGGGGGAGAAAAAAAGTCCATTAACAACTGTATAGGCTTCTATTTTTTCATAACAGCACTGCTCAATACTCTACAGGTCTGCCCTCACTTTACATCTACCCATGGCCCATAGCTTCTGTAGCACATATATACCCGTTAGACTGTCAACCTGTAATGGCATGGGGCAGACTGGGAGAACAATGGCTACATTACTGGAGGGGGCGTGTACATGTCAAGGTTACATACTTGACAGAGAAGGGGTACCCTGCACTGATGTTGTGTGAGTTTGTTACTGGCATATGTCCCTGGAGTCCTATCTGTATCCAAGGTTATTGGCAGCAGTGACCACTAGCCATGACAGTGTGACACTTGAGGGAGATGTATTGAGGAGATTGCATGGTTTATGTACCTATCCTGCTGTCATTTGCAGGCATATGGGTTTGGACAGTGGAATAGTTGTACACGGTGTGTATTAGTATACCCTTTTTATGGCTACTACACACATTTCTTTACCAGTAAGACCTGTGAAGAAAATATTTGTTAACACTTTCTGTTTCTACAAATATTCAGGATTTCTTTAGTGTATATATGCACACATCTCAGTACCACTCCCTGGATTCAAACCGTGTCTGGGTATGCTAAAATAAACAACAGGGTTATTTGTCATCACACTGATGTCTCTTGCTTGATTGATTTCTGCCTAATACTCTCTGGGTTAGACAGTTTGACACTGTAATCCTGACATTCATGCATGACATATAGTTATTGTACTGTGTATTAATCCTTTGAAGTAATACAATCAGGAAAGAAAAAGTTAACACAAGAATGCAATGCTGCAGGGGACACACTATAATACTGTAGGCATTACTATTCAGGGTTCAGAACTTAGTGCATACAATATTTCATATTTCCTTTATATCTTAGTTTACAGCTCCACATTCTACTGTTCTGCATACTACCTGGTTCTCAGAACAGCCTCAGTTATGTCTTGCTGTCAATGCCATATTTGCTGTGAAGAACCTGTACACATTCTATTTCTACAACAACATACCAGAGTAAACACAATAGTTTGTGGTATACATCTTTATTACAGTGAAATTACACCTTTATTAATGGCTATCCTGTGGATCAATATTAGTCTGACAAATGTCATTTATTCATTAGACATAGTACACACTATACCTACTGGCAGTAAACAATGTACTCCTTCTACTTTATGCCACTATATACTGCAAGATAGATCTGTACTCACCAGCCTGTCGACGCATCCATGTCAGTCTGTCTGCATGAGCCTCAATGTTACTAGCCCACTCCACTACAGCTGTAGGGGAGGAAACAAACATTATGTATACCTGTCTATCACATACTCAGGCTAGAATCTAGTACACCTATATCTGTGATACTTACAAACTGCTGGAGCATGGTTGTCCTGAGCATCTTGGATCCATTGGGCCAAGAGCTCCCTATCCATCTGCTTTAGGTTGGCATAGAGATGCCATACCTGCTCACCAGTTTGGAGGATACAAGTGGCACTGGTGAGGTCACATGCCAGATGGTCCCAGGCCTCTACTTTATACTGTGAGCCCTGGTAATGGCCCTGCAGCAGTCTGTTGTCATGGTTTGATATGAGGAGCCCAACCATGACCCTGGACTCCAAAATGCCCCAGCGCTGCACCCGAAAGTGCGAGCCCTCTCCAGCACCTGACATAGTTCCTGCACGGCTCAAACTACAACAGGTTCTGGCTGTATTCCCACCTGGATGGTTTAAATAAGGCAATATTCCCACCCTTTTCTGTCATTGGACCATTTTGAATATGCTAAGCTCAGCTAAGTGGTGCGCAAATCCGCTAAGATGAGTTGAACAGTGCTTAAATGGGTAAATGCTGAGCACTGCTTAACAGTGCACAAATCTGCTTAGCTGAGCTAATTGCTGCTTAAAATTTATGTCTAACTAATGCTTAAACTGGCTAAGCATAGCTGAGCCCTGCGTAGGAGTACTCAGTTTTCATTTTAAAAAAATATCAGGATTGTAGATTAATTCAGCATTACTAACATATTATTAAGTGTCTATGATTTACTTTACATGACATCCCCCTATGTGCTTTCATTACATTACCTTGGGGTGTGACTATACTGTATGGAACACTTGTATATACATAGGTGGTTTCACATATTATATGCACTCACACTTCCATTTTGGGCCAGCTACACTACCATGGGTGACAAATATAACTTACTACATAATTTAACATACAAAATTAATTTTAACAATGCTTTCCTATGTAAAAATAAAGTGCCTGCCTTGGTACTCAAACCATGAACACCTGCATGCAAATCCAGGACTCTAACCACTATATTATCTCATTGTTAAGAGTTTTAGCTATGCATTTTTATTTAGCTGCTATGAGATGTTTAAGCAATGCTGAGCATAGGACCCTAACACTCAAACCCGTTCAGCTACGCTTAAACATACCTTAGAATGGAAAAAAAAGGAAATTAATAAAAATCACTTTATTTACATGTATCAAAACAACTTGTCAGTCACAGTAAGGGCAATTGTAAGGGGATAAATAGGTACAGATTTTAAATATTGCTCTTACAAACTTAGAAAGTTGATAGAATAATAAGTTTTGCATTAGCATTAGTTTTCCAAAGGATGTGGAGTCTTAAACTCAAATGTTTGTCATTATTTAATGAGTCCAATCCTCTGCTATTTGCCAGGTAAGGACAGATATTTAGGGGAACACACCAAAAATATGAGGCAGACATCTGGACATTCTGCGAAAACCTGTACAGTTGAGGGGTATGGCCATACGGCACTTTCGCAATGCAGGAGGTTGTGTGACAGTACCTGTCACACACCCCTGCATTGTTTCCTATCTACATAGCTGCTTTCAGTGTCTGTGGACACTAAAAGCACTTGGAAAGTGCCTTATGGCACTATGACAATGCAGGGGGTGTGTGACAGTTCCTGTCACACACACCCTGCATTGCTTCCTATCTACATGGTTGCTTTTAGTGTCCACGGACACTGAAAGCACTTGGAAATTGCCGCACGGCACTTTGACAATGAAGGGGGTGTTTGACAGTACTTGTCACACACCCCCTGCATTGCTTCCTATCTACATAGCTGCTTTCAGTGTCCACGGAAACTAAAAGCACTTAGAAAGTGCCGTATGGCACTTTGACAATGCAGGGGATGTGTGACAGTACCTGCCACACATCCCCTGCATTGCTTCTTATATAAAATTCCTGCCTTCAGTGTCCACAGACACTGAAAGCACTTAGAAAGTGCCATACGGCACTTTCTGAGTGCAGGGGGCATGTTAGATGGGTGGGCACTACTTAAACACACCCCCTGCACTCAGTAGTGTTCATCTCCACTTAGCCTTAGCAGTAGCACGCCTTCATGAATATGCACTATTCCTGCATGGAGTTTATTGAATCCTGGGGACAGTATCTGAAACACGTGTCATTATTTGCCCAAAAACCATACCTTTTATGAGGAACAGACCAAACTACTTCCCAGCATCTTTGCTCAAGAATTCTGGACAAACCTAAAAATAATACCAGACAAATAAAAAATAAACAATTTTTAAATATTGCTCTGTCATAAAAAAATGAATATAGAAGCAGGTATTGCATCAACATGCATTTTCTGAGCAATGAGAAGTTTTGAAAGAGAAAGTGTCTGAATGCAAAAAAAAATCAAAAAACATGTTTAACTTCAGGATCTAGGCACAATCTGTAGGATATATTTCCATAAGAATATGATCTTCAAGGTGAGAGATAAAAATATAGAAAATTGAAAAGAAGTCAAGCTATAGCTTTGAAAACTGACATAAACAAGCTAGACAGACAAATTAAATATAGTGTGGGACAAGATCAAGAAAAGTTTGAATAAAATGTGTATAAAAATATTGAGCTTAAAAGTTAACCATTTTATATAAAATGTAGACGTAAAGAAATACAATTTGATAAACTGCGTGTAGATTTTAAAATTTATTCTCAGACACAACATATTATAGATATATTTACAAAATCTTATGCAAAGCAGTTTGGCTGCACAAAGGGGGTGATATATCGTCCCAGTAGTATCCAGGCAACCTCCGATCATGAAATAAAATTAGATTATATTGAAAAAGAACTGTGCAAACTGGACTCAAACAAAGCAAGGGGAGGAGACAGAATTATTCATAATGACCAGATAACACTTTGGCATAAACTTACAGTACTATTATATCTGTTATTCACTAGGTTGTTTAAATATTGGTAGATTCTTCATGATTGGAAACATGCACTTGTTAAACCTGTCTTTACGGGAAAGAGAAGTAGGACAAATCCAACGTCATACTTTACATAAGTTTACTTTCATGCTGTGGAAAATAATGGAGAAAGTTATTTTGAATAAATTATTGTCAGAACTAGAAAAGTTGAGACTCAAAACCATATATCAGCATGCATATGTTGAAAATAAATCTTTAACCAACCACCTGTAACATGATGTTCTATAACAACATAATAATAGCTACAAATTAAAAAATGTGCTGTGGTATAATTTATATAGACTTCAGCATTTGATAAGGACATACATAACATACTGATCAATAAATTAGAACAACTATGTACTGATGTACTCTTGATAAGATGAATAACTGCATGGCTTACAAAGAGGACACGACAAGTATCATACTGCAATTGGATAGGTAAAATTCTAGGTAACAGTCAAGGTGTCCTACAGGACTCTCTCCTAGGTCCATACTTATTTAGGTTGTATCTTTCAGATATCTTTTTTCATCTGCGGTGTTCTGCAGTCTGTAATGCAGATGACTTGCAAATGGGTAAACTGATTACATGTATTACAGATAGGGCATTTCTGCAAAAGCACTTGGCTAAATTGACCATTTGGGCATAGGAGAATAATATGTTGATAAATAAATCAAAAACAAAGCATAAGAGATTTGAGAGGCATAGACTGAAGGGTGAATATTTAATATAGCACACAGTGATTGAAACTTTAGATTCATTTCAGGACTTGAGTATATGGGTACATCCAACTTTAAGCCTTTCTAATCATATTAACCAATTTATTCACAATAGTTCTAGAACTATAGGTTGTATAAAAAGATTTATAAAGTCTAGGAAACATACCTTTCAGCTGTTCAGATTTTCACAGAATGTCCACATTTTTGCCTCATATTTTGTTCTGTTCTCATAAAATTTGTGTCTTTCTTGCAAATCCTTGAGGATTGACGTCACTAAATAATACTAAACAATGACAGACATTTGAGTTTCAGACTTCATATTCCACAAAAAATACATAATGATTAGACACCTGTGATTCTAGCAACTTTCTAAATTTATAGGAGCAATTTAAAATCTGTCCCTATTTGTGGGCCTTCACCCCCCCCCCCCCATTATTTCTGGCTTTGTCCAGATTTCTTGTTCTGAGAGGCTGAGAGGCATACTAGGAAATCAAAAATGATGAACTAATTATAATTGTATATTAGTTACTTTAGACCCAAACTTGAGTATGGAATAACAATATGGAAACTTTATGAAAAAAAAACAAGAATGAGTAAATTGGAAATACTATAGCAGAAATATAACAAGGGCATCCACAGATATGAAAACATTTATTTTTTTTCAACCCCCTTTATTAAATTATCACTTGTGACATAGGCAAATTTACATTCATATAAGTAATGAAATGATATTAACATAACAAACATTATACTTCACATATATTGCTATATATCATATAATCTAAGCAATATTACATAAATTATTCATTTCCTGCTTTTTTTAAACAAGAAACATCTTCATTAAACCATCACTTGCTACATAGGCAATAATATGTTTATATAAATGAAAACAAATCACACTGACACAATGCTAGTTGCAAGCATTTTACATCACAAACCATACTGATACACTCCCAGTTGCACACATTATACATCACTTATAATCTGTCCAATCTTTCTCACTCAAACATTACATAGCTCATTTAAGTCCTGCTGCCTTTTAAACCTCATTCCTCCCTTGTTCATAGGTTCATAGGTGTGTACTAGGCTAATGGCCCTGGAGCGTTTACAAGCCTAGCCCATAGGATTACCCTGGCATCATGCCACCCGACCTTAGTTCCCAGTGCCTCTGTCAAGTACAGCCACTGGAGTGATCTCCAGGGTGAATTTTCTATTTCCCATCCACTCATTAAGATTTCTCTTGAAGAGGGCCAGTGAGGCATTCCACTTGACATGTATGGGAAGTCTATTCCATAGCATGAGCAGTCTCGGGGTTATGAACCTGTCCCTCCAGCTTGTTCTGTTGATTGTGGTAATGAGGTTGAGGTCTCTGGAGTGTGTAGTGTGGAGGGATTGGAATTTCTTTAGATGCAGCATTTCTAACAGAGCTGGATCAGACATGGCTTTGTAAGTCAAGCAGAGATCACCTCTAAGTAGGCGATATGAAACAGAGAATAGTTGGAGTTTTTTGAGTCTGTCCATATAGGACAAGTGTTTAAGGCCTAAGATCCTCTTTGTGAGGTATTTTTGTGGCCTCTCCAGTTGTTGTAGATGTCTAGTGAGGTACATGCCAAATGGTGCATTGTGCTCAATGATTGGCCTAATGAGGGAAGAGTAGAGGGAAACAATGACCTCTTTCTTCCTGGATGCAAAACCCTTAGTAATGAGATGTGCCACATAGAAGGACATTCTGACCACAGTGGCAATGTGGTGGTCAAAAGAGAAGTTGCTGTCAACCTGTGTTCCCAGATCTCTTATGACACCTTCTGTGTTCAGTGGACTACCATTGATGTGGTAATTCATGGGAACCGGGTTTTTCCCAAAGGGGATGACGACACATTTTTTGGCATTGAGCTTAAGGCCATGGTTCTGACACCAGTCATTGGTCTCAGTGAGGCCTTTTTGAAGGATGTCAACATCACTTGGGGAGTTAGTTATGCCTCCCAACTTGCAATTATCTGTGAACTTTGTCAGCCACAGTCCCTTCGTGTTGGCCTGAACTTCAGAGAAGTAGATACCAAACAGGAGAGGACCCAGGACCAAACCCTGTGGGACTCCACTCATGACTGGTTGACAGTCTGACTTGGAGTCAGCTACTTTCACACTGTGGGTTCTATCTGTGAGCCAGTTTGCAACCCACCTAGTGATATAGGGGTTGATGCCTAGCTTAGTGAGTTTTTCTATGATTCCTGAGTGGGAAATGGTATCAAAGGCCTTGGCCAGATCAAGGTAGGCTGTATGAACCACCTTGCCTTCATCCACAGCTCTGGTGACTGACTCAAAGAAGTCGACCAGGTTGAGCAGGCATGCTCTACCCTTCACAAAACCAAACTGTGTGGGATCCAGGGTTTGGAGTTTCCCTATATCTTTTTTTATTAGGTCCATGACGATGCGTTTTATAGCTTTACATATCAGACTTGTCAGGCTAATGGGGTGATATAGTCGCTCTTCTTTTGTGGAGAGGGATGACTGTAGCAGTGCACCATTCGGTAGGGACAAAGCCTGAGGTGAGGCTGTGATTGAACAGGGCACACAGGTGAGATGCCAGTTCACTCTGTAGTTCATGTAGAACACAGCCAGGGATATTGTCAGGTCCTATAGAAGCTGTATTCTTGGCCTTGGACAGTGCTGTTTTAACCTGTGCAGCAGTAATACTGGGTGCCTTGCAATCTACTGGTATTGTGATTGGTCCTTTGGTGGGGGAGAGAGGGGTAAAGCTGGCACTAAATCTGTTGGCCAGTATATTGGCAGTATCTGTTGGCTTGGTATAGGAGGTACCATTGTGCAACAGCTCCGAGCAAATCTGGGTATTGCCATGGAGATTCTTTACATAACTATAGAAGGCCTTGTGGTTGTCTTTACTATCTGCTGCATTTCTGTTTTTATAGCTAGTTTTAGAGGATTTGATGAGGGATCTCAACTTTTTGTTGAGGCTGATAAGGGAGTTTTTCCAGTCTTGGAACTTCACCTTATTTTTCATCAGTTTCCTCTTTCTGTTGTAGAATTTGTTTATGGCAGGAGACCACCAGATTAGCTTCCTTTTTTTGGAGGAGAGCATCTTGGTTATGTTGGGTATGGCGAGATCCATGCATTTGTGTACATGTTAATACAGAGCATTAGTGTATGATTCTGCAGTTATGCAGCTGTTCTCCAATTGCATGGGTGTCGTGAAGTTAGCCACCTCTGTTTTTAGGAGCCCAAAGTTAGCTTTGGAGAAGTTTTTCATGGTGGTTCCCTTTGCAAGGTGGAGGGGTGGGAGGGATGTGGATTTCCAAGGTGATTAGTTTGTGGTAGGATCTAACCAGGGAGGAGTTAACTATTGGTACAGAGCAATGATCACCCATATTAGTAATGACCAGGTCAAGGATGTTGCTACCTCTAGTGGGGGTAAGGATGAGCTGGTCCAGGGCATTGGAATTAATGAATTCCAGGAAATGTTGGGCAAGTGTATTAGTATATGAGTAGTTTTCCCAGTTAATGGAGGGGTAGTTAAAGTCGCCCAGTATGAGAGTGTTAGGTTGGACCCTAATATTCTCCAGGGTGCTTAGGAACGTGGACTGTGAGTCTTGGGTCATGGTTGGGGACCTATATCAGGCTACTACCTGAATCACTGTCTTACCCAATGATAGCTGCACCTGAAGTATCTCTGATGCGTCATGTTGGGCTACCAGTCTGGAGATGTGCACATCCTTTATGAATATGGAAACACCACCGCCTTTGGAGCTTCGGTCTAAGTTATTGGGCCAGAAGGTATGCAATGAGTTATAGCCTGGTAGTGCAGGGGTGCTATCTGTTGCCTTGAACCAGGTCTCTGTTACAGCACAAATTTCAATGTTCTCCATTTTAAGGAGTGCTTGTATGTATTGTTCCCACAATTTCCATTTTTTTCATATGTAGTTTGCTCCTATCCTTTTCTGAAGATCTCAATTCCAGTTGTTTTATCTCTGTTACTATAGTCACTATTTCCAGTAGAGTTGGTTAAGATTTTGATTTCCATTTTATAGTAATTGCTTTTTTGGCAGCTACCATTATTAGGCACAGTAAGGCCTAACCATGTCTAGGCAATTCCAATTCTGTATCATAGCTAAGAAAAATCATCTCCCTCTTCAGACCAATTTGCCTACCCAGCATCTCCGACAGTGCATCCTACAGGGAATCCTTAAAGTCCACTGCACTCCCAGAAAATATGTTCCCAATTACCTCTTTCTTCCCCTTCACACCTTCAACATTTACTGTCTACCTAAGGAAAAATTCTCTGGAGTCTACTTGGGGTATAAAAATATCTATGAAAACATTGGATGTGAAAAATTTTAAGTTAATTTGAAAGACTGAAATATCTGAACTTGTGCAATGTCTCCTATAGACATTTTAGAGATCTTATTCAGGTATATAGGTCATTTAGAGACAACTACCTCTGGATATGTTTGGGGTTATCAAAAAACAACTGAGAATCATCAAACAACCTACATAGAAGATTCTACAAGAATGAGAAGTGTACTAATTGGTTCTCTGAGAAATGTAGCCTATGCAAGGAACAGACTACCAAATTACATTAAAGCAAGTGTTAGTTTAGATATTTTAAGAACAGCCTGGAAACTTATTAGGGGAGTATATGTTTTGGTATATTGACAAGCTAGAAGGGCATTACTGCCCGTGCCTGAAATATTTGTATGTATGTAAGAATGAAACTCAAATATTGGTATCATTGACTGGATGTAAGCATCTGCAATTTTCCAGAAAATGAACTCTTCCAAGGGGAAGAGCAAAAATATGAGCTGAATTCAGGGACATTGTACAAAATCAGAGACAGATGACAGGCAGAGCTATACCCATGTATAGCACTCTGCCATACACAAACAAACGCACACATGCACACTCTCCAAAAGCACTGCAAATGTTTACTAGATCCATAGTACAGCAACATCCCCTTTTCAGCACAGCCACAGAACAGTGCCACTTTTATTTAAAAAAACAGCACAGTGCTAAAGATCTAATCCACTACTGGTCCATTTTTACCATGACAAGCTCCAGATATCTCTCTCTCTCATTGGCTCTTCAATTGAACCATTGAAAGAGAAGAAATTGGAGCTGTTGCACATCAAAGCAGAAGGAAGCAAACTCAGATCACTCCTTCAAATGCAAAACAGTTGAGAGGTATGGTCACCCTCCTATCGAATCATTCCAGTATGCCTGTGTCTTGAATAAGTTTATTTCAAAAACTGCTAGTTTACACAGTTTCCCCGATACCTCTAACAAAATCCCCATTGGTAAGGAGTCTTTGAAATCAGTGTTAAGTCACACAGACAATCAATCTCCCAATACAAAACCACTCTTTCTGTGGAAAAATATATGCCTTAAATACAACGTATCATTCAAGACCTAAGCATAATATTTATGTATAAGGTTAATATGAAAATAATTTCCTGGATATCTCTGTTTTAAGCCCTGCTGGTTAGTAGCATTTGTAGGTATCCAGCCCTTCAAAATAACCCTTACAGAATATTATGATTGTGTCCTTTTAGAAAAAGATACTGTTTGCATGGGGAGCTCCTACAACCTCAGAATTAAGCACACAAGAATATAATATATAAGAATTGGAGTATCCTTACCACTGACGACAGCATTACTGCAATAGTGGGTAATAAACCTAGTTTTAGTTTCAGGAATATGAAATCACTGAAAAGGCTCCTCTGCTATGAGAATAATGACAAGAGTGACACCCTATCCAACAGGAAGGGTACACTTCCTTGTAGAGGCTGCCATCAATGTATTTATATGTCAGGAAATAGTGTCTTTATCCATCCAGACACAGGAAATTCTTTCAACTTTGACTTTTATGCTGATTGTAAGTCAAGAGACTTAGTATACCTGGCTGTTTGCCAGGTATGCTCTTGCTTCTATGTAGGTAAGACGAACAGAAGCCTCAGAGAACATGTAAGGGAACATATATACGCCATCAACAAGGAGGATGATCACAACGCTCTAGCTAGACACATATTAAGTGTAGGAACATCACACTCTTTTAAGTTTAGTGTACTGCAGTTAGTTAAAAGAACGAAAAGATTAGGGAATATAAAAAATCAGACAGAAGAATATGAAAATAGATGGATTATTAGATTGCAGGCATATAAAGGATGAGGACTTAATGAGAAGGTTAGTTTAAAACCTTTTCTAGCAGCACGTCCCTATAAGCATTGATTTTTAGTGTATATATATATATATATATATATATATATATATATATATATATATATATATATATATACTTTTATTGAAGGGTAATATCTGTTTTTTCATTCAAAGAAAGTATATTATATTGATCATGAAATGAAATAGAGTTGTATATAATAGTATACATGTTTTATGATGTATTCCTTTATTTTTTAAGTGATGCAAATGTGATGATATCACAGTGATGTTGATTGGCTGTTTTTTATTGGTGAATGTATTTAAAGATCATTTTTTGAATGTAACTGTTTTGAAGTCTGATGAAGCGTTGAGAGAACGCGAAAGCGCTTACTTGTACTGCAGTAATAAAGGAGTTTTTTATCAGCCGTGGTGAGCCCTATCTGTTTTTGACTTTTTACTAGTATTGGATCTGAAAGGGCTCCTTATCCAGGACTGTTTGCTGTGTTTTTTCTTTTAAGCAAAAGTGCTTACTGGAAATTATAAATAAATTATTCGCTGATTTTAAGAGCTTTGAGTTTGCTTGTTTGCTCCGTTACCTCTATAATAATTCTGGATATAATTACAATTGTACTTAATCTACTTTTTTAACTATTGCACTTTTTGCCACTTTGTGGACTAATGCATGGCTGAAAAGGGTCAGTTTGACCAGTCCACCTTCCCAGCCAATGAATGAAATGAATAAATAAATAAAAATGCTGTCTACAAACTCAGTAATGATATTAGCAATATCCAGCTATCCCTGGCTTTTCTTACCTTACCCTTGCCCTATTATTCCATTATTGATAATCTTCCCCTGTAGTTTATAATCTGTATTAAGCATAAACACTTAAAATGGATAACATTGACATCTATGCAGTGACAGAGACCTGGTTCAAGGCTCCAGAGAGCACCCCTGCATTACCAGGCTATAATTCATACCACACCTTTTGGCCACCTAACCTGGACTGAAACAATAAAGGTGGAGGCATGTCCATATTCATTAAGGATATCCACACCTCCTGGCTAGTTGCTCAGCATAATGCATCCGAGATTATTCAAGTGTAACTAACTCTGCGCAAGGCCACAATCCAAATTGTAACTTGCTACAGATCCCCCACCATGCCCCAGGATTCCCACTCCTCATTTCTTGATACACTGGAAAATATTAGGGTACAACCCAACACCCTAATAATGGGAGATTTCAACTACCCCACCATTAACTAGGAAAACTACTCATGTACCAACTCTTTTGCTCAACGTTTTCTGGAATTCATAAATTCCAACGCCTTGGATCAACTTATCCACACTCCACCAGGGTCAGCAATATCCTAGACCTGGTCATTACCAACATGGGCAATTGGTGTTCCACACCAGAGGGCAATTCCTCATTGGTCAGATCTAACCACAAGCTAATCAGCTTAGACATCCACATCCTGCCCCCACCCCCCATTAAGGAAACCACCGTAAAAAATTTCTCCAAAGCCAACATTTTTGCTTCTTAAGACAGAAGTGGCAAACTTCACGGCACCTATGCAGACGGACAATAGAGGTACGACTGCTGAATCCTACACAAATGCACTTTATAAGCACTTACATGAGTGCATGGATCATGCTATCCCTAACAGAACCAAGATGCTATCCTCCAAAAAAAGGAAGCCAATCTGGTGGTCCTCTGCCATAAACAAACTCTACAACAGAAGAAAGAAACTGTTGCAAAAAAGAGTAAAATTCCATGATTGGAGGAACTCCCTGGTCATCCTCAGTAAGAAGCTGAGATCCCTCATAAAATCCTCCAAATCTAGTTATGAAAACAAAATCGCCAATGATTCTAAAGACAACCACAAAGCATTCTATAGCTATGCCAAGTATCTCAATGGCAACACTCAGATCTGCTATGAGTTACAGCACAATGGCACTAAATATACAGAACCAATTGATATTGCCATGTTGGCAGATAGGTTCAGTGCTAACTTTACCCCCTAAAGGGCCCATCTTTATACCATTAGAATGCAAAGTTCCTGTAATCATGGCTGCACAGGTAAAAGCCACACTCTCCAAAGCCAAGAACACAGCATCCATGGGACCTGACAACATCCCAGGCTGCATTCTACATGAACTACAGAATGAACTGTTGCCCCACCTAAGCACCATGTTCAATTATAGCCTCACCTGAGGCTTTGTGCCCACTGAATGGCTCATAGCAACAGTTATCCCACTCCACAAAGGGGGAGCCACCATGGACCCTGGGAACTACCGCTCCATTAGCCTAACAAGCCTGGTCTGCAAGGCAATGGAACGTATCATCATGGAACTTATAAACAAAGACACTGGTAATCTCCAAACTCTGGTCCCCACCCAGTTCTTGTTTGTAAAGGGCAGATCATGTCTCCTAAACCTGATAAACTTCTTTGAAGCAGTCACCAAAGCCGTAGATTAGGGTAAGGTGGTTCACACAGCCTATCTAGATCTCGCCAAGGCTTTTGACACCATCCCCCTCTCTGGAATTATAGATAAACTCACTAAACTAGGTATAAATCCCTATGTCACAAGATGGGTTGCCAACTGGCTCACTGACAGAACCCACACTGTGAAAGTAGTAGACTCCAAATCCGACCTCAGACCAGTGACAAGTGGAGTACCACAGGGTTCAGTCCTGGGTCTTCTCCTGTTTGGTATCTACTTTCCTGAAGTATAGGCTAACACAGAAGGCCTTTTGCTAATGAAGTTCACAGATGACTGCAAACTAGGAGCCATAATTGAAACTCCTAATGATGTGGACATCCTACAAAAGGGCCTCACTGTGACAGATGCCTGGTGTCAAAGCCATGGCCTCAAGATCAGTGCCAAAAAGTGCATTGTCATCCCCTTTGGCAAAAACTGTGTACCCATGAGCTACCACATAGGTGGTAGTCTACTTAACACCGAAAGTGTGATAAGAGACCTTGGGACACAGGTGGACAATAGTCTCTCCTTTGATAATCACATTGCCACAGAGTCAGGAAATCCTTCTATGTGGCGCACCTCATCACAAAAGGTTTCTCATCCAGGAAAAAAGAGATAATTGTTCCCCTCTACTCGTCACTCATTAGACCCATTATAGAGTACAGAGCCCCTTTTGGTATGTACCTCACAAGACATGTACAACAACTGGAAAGGCCACAGAAATACCTCACAAAGAGGATTACCGGCCTGGAACAGATGCCCTATGCAGACCGTCTCAAAAAACTTCAGCTTTACTCTGTCACATATCGCCTACTCAGAGGTGATCTCTGCCTAACATACAAAGCTATGTCAAACCCAGAGTTGTTGGACATGCTACACT
This sequence comes from Protopterus annectens, assembly GCF_019279795.1. Taxonomy (NCBI): domain Eukaryota; kingdom Metazoa; phylum Chordata; order Ceratodontiformes; family Protopteridae; genus Protopterus; species Protopterus annectens. The sequence goes on along the minus strand of NC_056735.1, from coordinate 1,192,668,628 downwards.
TAAAGAAATCCCAATCCCTCAGAGCTACATGCTCTAGGGACCTAAACATTGTCACCACAATAAACAGAACATGCTGGAGGGATAGATTCCTGTCCCAAAGACTTCCCATACTCTGGAACAAACTACCTATCAATATCAAACAAAGCTGCTCATTAGCACTCTTCAAGGAAAATCTTGATGACTGGATGGGAAATAGGAAATCCACCCTGGGGATCCCTTCTGTGGCTCTGCTTGACAGGGGCACAGGAAAATAATTTTCTTGGGTGGCGAAAGCCAGGGTACCTTTTTGGCTAGGTTTGTATAGGCCCTAGGGATGATAGTCTAGTACCTACCTATAAACCTATGAACCTAATCAATATATACCAGGTATCCAAAGAGTTGCTACTTCCTTTTTTTTTAAACTCATTTTAATGCCCCCTCTTATACCCCCCACTCTCTCAAAAATACATTGTGTGACATAACCATTTTTTTCTTATAACTTAATCACAAGTAATATGGAGAAGCATGAAAGCAGCATTCCAGCCAACTGACAGTCAAAGCAGACTGAGTGGAACTGGAATGCTAGGACCATACTTACAGGTGGCTCTAACTTGTCAGAGCAGACAGAGAAGACTTCAGCTTCAACTAAAATAAGTTTTGTTTTTTATTAAACTAAGTATGTAGGTTATAGACTTGATGAAAAACAATAATAATATATAATTAATTAGGAACTAGGTAAAGGTTACAATTTGAGTTTTTTCAGACTGCTTACATAAACTTAAAATTGTGCCAAGAACTTATTTTGCTGTGCAGTGGTTTTACATATATTAGTTGTAGACTTATTTTCTGATTCACATTTAGTGCAGTTAGAGCAGAGAAGTTTTAGGTTGGTGTAACCTTCAAATGAGATATGTTTGTCTGATTTTCTGTTCTTGTTCTTATTAAGCTTAGTTTGTTAACTTTTGAATTAACTGAATTAATTGCTTTTTAAGACCTTGTTTGCAAGTTTACAGTTTAAATGTATTGTTTTGCTTTACTGCTGCTTACAGCTGTGTGGGAACTTGATAACTTTTAGTTTGCTGGTTTACAACTGGGGTTGATTTGGCACAATGGGTTAAGGTCCTTACCTCATCAGTACAGGGTTTAATTCTGACCTCAGGATATTAGCTAGGTTTAAAATTGCCCTTCAGGACAATTCGCCTATTATTACCCTCAGACTTGAGCTGCTGGGACATACCTTCTTATTGTCCTAGATGAGGTAAATTAATGATAACTGTTAATCTGTTACACTTGATTACTCATTCATTTGTCACTTGACTAAAATTTGCTTAGTGGCTCATAGTATGTTATATTCATATAAGAAACAATATAGCAATATAAGCAATGTAAGAAACATGTATTTGTCTTACATTCTACTAGAATGTAGTAAATGTATGTATATATGCATTTCTTGCTAGAGTACATACATTTAGCCTGAGTTTGCTAACTGAACCTTATCTGCATTCATGGAAAGGCCTAGTAGAAAAAAATGTAGGAAGGCAGACATTATACTATCCCTACATGGTTAAGCATTTGCAAGTACAGATCCCGATCAGCAACAGTTATAATGTGTGAACTGTGTGACCTCTACATGATGTCAACAGGCTGTTTTTTTCTCTTATTATGAAATAATGTCATATGATAGAGTCTGGCCTTGAAAGTCAATATAGCATGTATGTCAGCTATCCATAGAGAAAGATTAGAGGAGTAAAGTCTTGTGGAGACATTCAGTATAATCATTCACACACACACACACACACACACACACACACACACACACACACACACACACACACACACACACACACACAGATAATATTTAGGACTGGTTTAGAGCAGTATTCAAAGGTATGCAAATAAAATCCAAGTAGTGTTTCCAGAATGATGTGATGTTGCTCAGAAGCATATAATCCCAGAGAAGTGGGTGAAGGGGGTGGGGGAGTTTCCTTCACCACATGTGCAGGACAGAAGCATTCCTTGGGAAGCTATCTACTCCTGAGATGGAAGATAATTCTGCTGTTACTGTATGTACAGATTGTTTTTAAGTGTTGGATAAATAGATTTATCTTCTAAAATTTCCCCAAAATGTTATGGTGTTACTTCTTCTCAGTGTGTGTAAGTTCTAATGGTTATTACTCCTGTAGCTTGATTGTCAGTCTGATTTTATGTCAGAAAAAATACATAAGTGATATCAGCAGTGGTTCTGGGGGACATACGGTGCACTTTAACAAAATAAGTGTTACAATCTCCCAGTTTAATTTCTGGCCTTATATATATTAATGGGGATAAAGTAATTATGCATTAAATGGTACAATATAGATTGGTGTAGCAGCTAATTAGTAGTTCTGCCACTGCTGGTCATTGGTTAACAGTGGAAAGATTGCTATGTAAGTTAACACTTGCTTTAGAGTATCCAAAATTTACAATGTAGACCAAGAGTAAATAGTTAAAAGTCCTGGCAAAATTTAAACTGAATGGTCAAGTAAAAAAAAGTAAAAAAAAAAGAGTGCTGGAGTAAGAGGATGGTTATTTTTAGCAGCATTAATATTTTTTGTTAATTAAGTGAATAAGAATTGCTGAAAGTTATCAGCAGGAAGTACTTGTACATGTATTGCAACGTGTGTGTGTGTGTGTGTGTGTGTGTGTGTGTGTGTGTGTGTGTGTGTTTGTGTCTGAGTTTATGTCTATGTATATGCACAGAATCAAGGTGGCATAATTAAGATCCAGGATTTGATCCTGTTTTTTTTTCAGAGGTGACATGTATACACTCAGTTATAAAAAAGCAAATAGTCCATTACACAGATATATTTTCTTCTCTGGTTTTATGCATATATGTAGTTTATTTCTTAACAATTATTGTCCTAAAACAATTCTAGGTGGGGGATGGCATAATGGTTAAGGTGTTTAGCTTAGGCACATGGTACAAGGTTTGATTCTCACTTTGGGAAGCAGAGTTAAGTTTTAAAAAGGCTACTATGTTCATTAGCCTAATAGTCACATTTGAACCCATTATTTGGATTACTCAAGTCCTAGCTTCCCTGAAATTTTACTCCTAATCCTTTTGAGGTATTCTGTATGTATTGTTCCCATATATTCCATTTATTTCTGTGCAGTTTGTTCCTTCTCTTTCCTAAGAATCCCATCTCTAAATCTTTTATCTCCTTTACAACATTCAAAAATTATTTTATGGTTGGTTTAACTTTTGATTTCCACTTTCTAGAAATTAATTTTTTGGCAGCCAACACCATTAATCTTATTATGTATAGATAATTCAGTTTCTATATCCCAGCTCAAAAGAATTGTTACCTTATTTGCAATACTTTGCACCCCCAACATTTTGGACAAACTATCTTGTAGGGAATTTTTAAAATCTACCAACTCGTTACATTACAAACAAAATATGTTTTCAACTACCATTCTCTTTCCCATCATACCTCCAACAATTGCTGTCTACTTGTCAAAAGTTCTCTGACATCTACTTGAGTTACAAAATTCCCATGCAAACACTTTCATGCAAAAATCATAAACCTTCTAGATTTTGTTGCATACATGGGAGCCATACAAATGTCTTCCCATTGTTCTTTATGTATTTCCTTTCCATTCTACTTTCTCAGTCCTTTCTAACTTCTTCTAATTGAGTCTTAGAAATATCATGAATTATTTTATATAATATACTAGTTATCCCTTTTTTAACCGCAGCTTCTGGTCCAGGCACAACTATAAACTCAACCAGAGATGGTCTTTCATCTAACACTCTCCTATCCTCTTCTCTGTCTCTATAGTCTGTTATCAGTCCATGGTAGGGAAGGCAGTCTCCAACCTGCAGTCCGAACTTCTGCTTGACCTCATCCGCTCTGTCTTTTGTCTCCCTAGTTATTTGCTTCATATACATTGGTGCCTTTGCTAATTTTTCTCCAAAAAATACTAGCTCCCTCTTGCCTATTTTCTTAGTTTGTGTTATGTATGCGAGCCTTGTATTTATGAAAAAAAAATGTTATCAATAGTGTAACTAGGGCAGAGTGAAAGGGGCAACTGCCCTAGGCACAAAATGGTGGGGGGGGGGTGCAATCAGCTGATTCCAAGCTCTCTTTAAAGAATACTGGCTTTTAAATCTTGATATTGCATTTGCAGTCAAACCTGAGCACTGAATTGTAGCAACCGCTAGTTATATTGTAGCAAACAGTTTGCTATAGTTTAAAAGTAAAAAAAACATCTTTTTTTTTTTTTTTTTTGTTGACGAAAACTTGAGCACTGTAGCACTTAGTGTAGGCAGGATATAAACTGTAGCTACATTTCTGGCAAGCAGTTTGCTACAGTTTAAAAATATTTTTTGCCATAGCTCTCTGTGCAGGCAGGGTATAAACTGTAGCAACTGTTTGCTACATCTGTAGCAAGCATTTTGCTACCATTTAAAATAAGATAAAAAAAAAATAATAATAAAATATGCTGAAGGAGGTTTGGGGCAGGGCACAGAAATGGGACATGGATGGCTGTGGTGGGGTGGGGGCATGTCATGCATCTGCCCACCTGGTTGTTAGTGTGTTAGAAGGAAGGCCATTTTTTTTTTGCTCTTCAATAGAAAAGCTGAGGGGGCATAGCTCTATCTGTAATAAGCTGATCACTAACAATTTTGCGATCATCTTATTGCAATGAAGGTCGCTGGTTTATAGTACTAGCCCATGGAGCTGGTTGAGTCAGCTATGCTTCTGAGTGTTACATTTATTTGACAAACCATATCCATTAGGATATGCCCATTGCATGGTGAAGTATACATATTAATGTTGTTCTCTCTACTGTATTTTCTCTTCCTGTCCTGGTCCACATCTATAAGCTAAAGAATAAAGCCAAGCCATCCTCCAGTCCTTCCTGCCCTTCCACTCTCCTTGAACTCCTTCCAGTGATGTTGCATACAACTGCCAAAGGTTTTCAGTGGAACAATGGTACTTCTGGCAGTGATATATATTGGTCTGTTTCGCTTTAGTGTAAAATAATCTACCTGTTATGTAAGTGCCACTTATACTGCTATCTCAATTTGTGTATACTAAATTACTAGCTCTTTTATCTTCCAGCATTTACCCCATTTTTAAAATAATCTACAGTGTACCACCGGAACTCCAGCTCATCCTGAAATTAACTGAAAATAAAACATCACTGGCAAAAAAATAAGTAACAGCAATCAAGAATCCCCAAAGGACTACATAAAAAAGCAAGCTTAATATATTTATCTGTTTGCAATACCTAATAAGAGTGTCTTATCCTCTGAATAACTCAGCTAGGTTTTTGCAGTGTGCACACCACTAGAGGACTCCAATCTCCTACAGTAATACCTCCACCCTTTGAACTGTTTTATTGAATCTATCCCCAGTATAAACACTATGCCTATCCCCTATACAGTCTGTATACAGCTAACACAGGGATTAATATGACAGACTGAGCAAGGTTTCTCTCAATTTATTTGATCCCACTTGTTTTTTTTTTAAGTAAATATTTCCACTCTATCACATTTTTCTCAGAAAATAAATATATAATAGATAGCATCCCACTTTTACCCATAGCAATTTTAAATACATCATTTTTCTCTGTAAACACAGCTTCAAAGGCTGCACATTGTCTTCTCTTTACCTGAATTAACCTGTAGATTATTGATAGTTTTTGGAACTGCAATCTCCTCTACTGAACCAGACAGATTACAAAAATTAGGAGGCAGAATGGCAATTATTTTCAAAAACACATTAGAACTAACCCCATATGCTCATAAAGTCCCACAATTTCATATGGCAGAGGTTTTGGCAAAAGCACCTGCCTAATAGGATTTTTACATCCTCCTTGGAAAAAAATCTAGCTACACTGGAAGAATTCCTGCACTGGCAAAAACATTAACATAAATAAAGAAACTCTAATCTTAAGCGACATAAACATTGATTGGAAACAAACCAGCTTAAATTCACCAGAGATAAAGCTATTCTGCTTCTCTCTACTAATACGTTATATCACCAGAATACATAAAAAACTTAAGCAGGGAAGCAACACTAGACTGGATTATCACAAATAAACCTAATAATATTAATGTTAGTAGAACCCCTACATGACATTATCAGGAGCCACCTACCCACTTACATAATCAGGCAGCACTGCAGCTTAGCTTTCATCTACAAAGTGATGTACATACAAGTCCATAACCAAAGAAATTTCAACCCTGACCTCTTTATCTTTACCTTAAAGAAACATAACTGGAGCCCCCTAAAAACTCTACCACTAGAGGAGGCAGTCACTTATTTCACCCATATTTTCCTAAATACACTTAAGAATTCAGATCCACTGAGAACTAAAAGAGTGAGATCAATACCTATACCTTGGTTAGCAAAGTGCACCAAGCAACTCTTAGTAAAAAGAGATCATGCATAGAAAACATTTCAAAAAATATTCTTACAATACAATAGATATCCAAGGAATCCAGATAAAATGTACACTGTGACAGAAAAGCATATTTTGAAGACCTACAAAACAAAAATCTAAACAATCCTAAACTCTTCTAGCAGTCCATAAAACTACTCACACCAGGGCAAACCATGCCCCCTCCAAAAACAAATAGCCCAGATAATAAATTAACACAATTCAACTCCCACTTTATAAACTCAGTCCTATCTTTCACCAAACAAAATGCCTTCACAACTCTCGCTATTCCAGAACCCCAAACTAACAACAATACATATTTCAAAGGAGGAAACAAGAGTGTAGCTCTGGTACTAGAAGACAACGGTAGCTAATAACAGCAAAACAACCAGCAAATCAGCCACCAAACTCAAAACTTGTTGAAGAATATTAAAATGAAAAACAATAAGTGGCTTTCCAATGAATGCAGGACACGGACACCAGAGTTAGCGCCTTCATTCACTTTAATGTTGTGAACTTCTTCAGAAAAACCTTTACATACCCCCCCCCCATAGCAACTTAAATAACAATAAGACTGTCACATGACATATTAGTCCTTGATGACCTCACTAATATGTTAATTAACTTTTAAAAATATCACTTAAAAACACTTAAAAATAAAAAATGTTTGATAAATTGAAACAATATAATAATGTGTCCTATACATGAGCTAATTTGTGTTAAACTCTTATTGTTTAAATTGCAAAAAGCATTTTAAACTGCAGTCTATGAAGCGCATTTCCTAGATTTACTTACAAGAAAATTATTAACATGAAAGGTATGCTTGAAAATGGATACAAACAAGACAAAGGTGATTTTGGAGATGACCCACTAGTTAAGGGAACATTTCCCTGTAAGAGTTGCAAACAATGTAGATTTGTCAGTAATTTATCTTCAGTTACACTTAGCCATATAAATAGAACGTTTTGGGATAAACAACATTTCACATGTAACAGTGAATTTGTGGTATACATTGCAACTTGCTTATCTTGTCCAAGTTTTTACATTGGAAAGACTATTAGATGTTTAAAGTGCAGGATTTACGAACATCAGTTAGCCATGAAAAAGAAGGATTTTATTAATTTGTTAACAAGGCATGTTGCAGGATGCATAGATTTTAAGAAGTTTTCATTTTTTGTTATTGATAGTGTTAAAAATGATTGTTTTTCAGGTGACTGCAACACCTTACTTGAATGTAGAGAGGCATTTTGGCAGATTTACTTGGTTGCAGATCGTGCACCAGGTTTGAATGAAACTATCAGTTTAAAATGCTTTTCAATTTATCAAACATTTGTATTTTTAAGGTTTTTTAAGTGATATTTTAAAAGTTAATTAACATATTAGTGAGGTCATCAAGGACTAATATGTCATGTGACAGTCTTATTGTTATTTAAGTTGTTATGGGGAGGTATGTAAAAGTTTTTCTGAAGAAGTTCACAACATTAAAGTCAATGAAAGTGCTAACTCTGGTTCCGTGTCCTGCATTCATTCGAAAGCCAATTATTGTTTTTCATTTTTTAAGTTTCTATTTGGCTTTTATGGAGTTTTTCCGTTGTTGAAGAATATGTTTAATACTAAAGGTATGTTAAAATATCCACAGTTTAGTGCTTTCATCTCTAATACTAAGACATCATCAGAACTATGAACGTACTGCTGTATTAGAAGTGGTGACTATAGTAACAGAGATAAAAGCAACTGGAGTTGGAATAATTAGTAAAGGGTAGGAGAAAATTACATAGGAAAATGGAAACTGTGGGAACAATACATACAGGGGAGGAATGAGGTTTAAAGGAAGGTTGGATTTGAATGAGCTATGTAATGTTTCACTGATAATGATTGGGTAGATTATAAGTGGTGTATACTATTTGCAACTAAATTATGTCAGTACGGTCTGTGATGCAAAATGCTTGCAACTAAGACTATGCCAATATGGTTTGTTTTCAGTTATATAAATGTATGATTGCCTATGTCATAAGTGATAATTTAATAAATATGCATCTTGTTAAAAAAATAAAGCTTTAAGAAATAAAAAAGTATGATCCAGATAGTAGAAGGAGGGAGGGGTTGCTATATGATCAGCACTGAAGAAGGTATTTGACAAAATATGCAGAACTACTACTATAACTACTAGTTATCCTACTAGGTTACTGAAGTGTGACAGTTGAACAGAATCATTATTTACTTTTTAGCATAGTAATATGGCAAACTAAGTATATGAAGTGGCATTTCATTGGTAATACGGTGGACTATGGGCAGAACAAATGTAGTGGAAAGGCTGGGGAAGAGAATGATATGTAGGGGATAGTTGTGGTGATAAGGACCAAAACATGGAGGCTTTGGCATGCCTTTGGGTTTTCGTTATTTTTGCCTATGTGGCTTTCTGTGTGTGACCCTTTTATTTGTCATTTTAGTATTTATTTGGGAGATTCTGCAGTCAGCCATAATGTTTTGGTCATCAAGTTTTTTTATAAGACAAATGTTTTCAGAAAAATGACCAAACTATCCACTTATGCTATACTGATGACCATATGGGAAGGGCAAACATCTATAACTTGTACGGTTTGGGCTTTATTATCTTGAATACATCATTAAACATACATAAATAGTCAGTGGGACAGAAGCTATGAAGGTGGAACACTTGTTTGTGCTTAAGGGATCACGTATATATTTCCTTTGTGGTTTTTTCAAAGTAAGTTTAAGTATTACACTATACAATGTAATCTCTAGTTTGCCTGGGTCTTTTTTTGTTTTTACCTGTGTTTCTTCTGTGTGACCTTCTTACTTGTTGTTTTGGTCTTCAGACCAGACTTAATACTGTCTCCTGTCAGAACATCACTGACAAATATAGGGTTCATAGGTTCATAGATTCATAGGTTGGTACTAGGCTATCAGCGGTAGGGCCTATACAAGCCTAGCCATAACAATTCCCTGGCTATTTCTTCCCAAAGTATTTACTTCCCTGGACCCCTGTCTAGCAGGGCAACTGACGTGATCCCCGGGGTGAATTTCCTATCTCCCATCCAATCATCAAGGTTCCTTTTGAAGAGGGCCAAAGAGGCGCTCTGCTTGACATCTATTTCAGCATGTTTTGTTCATTGTGATGACAAGGTTTAGATCCCTGGAGCGTGTGTCTCTGAGGGATTGGGGTTTCTTTAAGTGTAGCATGTCCAACAGCTCTGGGTTTGACACGGTCTTGTATGTTAAGCAGAGATCGTCTCTGAGTAGACGATATGAGACAGAGTATAGGTGGAGTTTTTTTGGCGGTCAGCATAGGGCATCTGCTTTAGGCCTGTGATTCTTTTAGGGAGGTATTTCTGCGGCCTTTCCAGCTTTTGCAAATGTCTTGAGAGGTTCATACCAAATAGGTTCTTGCTTTAAACTCAGTTTTAGGGCTTTATGTTTAAAACTCAGTTGTTTTTTTACTGAACTTGTTGTTTACATTCCTTATTTGATATATTACTTGTCTTCTATTATTCTGTTACCTTTTGCAGAATGCTACCTAATGATGTCATCTAATGTGGTACTTACATCAAGAATAGATTCAATATTATAGATTCAGTATTGTGAATTCTTCTATGGTAATTTTCTAGAATGGACTTTAATATCTTGGGTATTAAAGGCTTAGCTTTTCTTCCACATACAATGAAGAGTAAGTATTCTATGTTAGCTCATCAATGTTGTTTCTCAAAAGAAGTTTCTTAGCTGCTGAGCCATTAACAGTATTTTGCACAGCTGCTGCTGTTTCTGTTGCAGTTTGGATTTCTTATTAAAGTTGCTAAATTATTATAAGGTATTTGAACTTTATATTCAGTATACTTCACCTTTCAGTTTACTGACAAGGATAGCTACCCATTTAGAGGACCTTCCAAGATGGCTGCACACGGAACAATAGCTTAATTTCAATTCTCACAGTGTGAAAACATAAACTGAGAGAAAGGAATGCCACTGAAACTTTTTTTTTTTGGGGGGGGGTAAAATTCAGTTACTGGCTAGTAAGTACACTGCCTGGATGCCATCAAAGAAGAAATTCAGAGAACCTGAAAGAAAACCAGTCACTAAAGGTGATGAGAAAACACTGGTTGGGAAGAATCCTGTGGCTGTTCAGCAAAAAGCATTTCAAGCTCCAGCTCTAGTGCAAGACATGAGTTCCAGTAATCTAGAGGAAAATAAGTCAAATGTGCTCAGAGCTGATTAAAATAAATGAAACACTGAAGAATTATATTGACTTAACTAACAAAAGACTGGGAAAAAATGGAATAAACTTTTATCAGATATTCAGATGAGCTGATAAAACTGCAAAAATCAGAGGTCGAAATGAAGAAAAGGCTGGCTGAGTATGAGACTGCTCAAGAAAGAAAATCAACTAGAAAAAGTAAAGAGAAAGCACTGCCTGGGAAGGAATCTGTAGCTGTACAGCTAAAAGCAGTTCCAGATTCAGCTTTGGTTCAAGCTTCAGCTTTGGTTCAAGAGCTGGCTTCTAGTAATTTAGAGGAAAAAATCTAATCTTCTCAGAGGTATTTAAAATAAATGAAACATTGAAGGGGTATATCAACTCAAATAGCATAGGGCTGGAAAAATAGAAGAAGATTTAACTAGCTGTTCAAATGAACTGATAAAACTACAAAGATAAAAAATCAGATGATCAAATGAAGAGAAAGCTAGTGGACAGTGAGGCTTCTCAAGAAAAGAGCTGTTTAAAAAAAAACAGTAGAGTTAGAAGACAGTACAGAGAAAACCTGAGATTTTCTGCTGTACCAGAGAAACTGGAAATAACAGACTGTATTCATTTTATCAATGCACAAATGAGTAGCTGGATTGGTGTTCCACAGGAGGATTTGTTAATTGAGTGTATGCTAAAAACCTGGCCATGAGAAAACAGCCAAGATTTATATTAATAAAGATGCAATCATACCAACAGAAGGAATTAATCCTGACTAAACTGTGGCAGAAGGGCAAAGTGTTAAAAATTGGAGACAGCATATTGTTTGTAGAAAATGATTATTCACTGTACACCAGGCAGAAGGTAAGCAAATTTATCTCCACAATCAGGGAGTATTGAGAGGCAGGTGTGAGATTGCTCCTGTATCTAGTTGTCTTCAGAATATTTTCCTGGAGGCTCAGACATTTTTGACGTAAAACAGGCTAAGGAGGAAATAAAACAGCTTAGCCAACAAGTTGCCCAGTAAGCAGAAAAGGACTCTTTCCTTTCTTCTGACAGTAAAGTTCATAAAATATTTATAAGCATATACCCTACTTTATGTTATTAATATTTAGAAGGACACGGAAAGAGGAAAAAGTAACTGCAAGTAAAACAATTTTTGTTCTTATTAGTATTTTTAAAAAATGCTTCATGATATAAACTACATGTTGTATATATATTATAGCAGCGTTGTTTAGTATATTGGGACATTTTAAATATGGGGGAATCTTTTGAGTGTTGTAAATGTTAAACATATTAAGGTAAATGAGAAGAAAGGTTTGACAAAAGCAAGTTTAATGTTGATATGCTGTTATTTCAAGTTATTGGTGTGGGGCTGGTTGAAAAATATACTGATTACATTACATGCATAATTAATATATTTTCTCTTATTTTACAAATGTGAACATCTAGATTAATGCCCTTGGCTTAAGCTATAAACAAGTGTGTTTTGTAAGCAAGTGGGCTTTAAAAATAAGATGAATGATGAAAGTCATGAAAAATACTAATTTTCTACATCTGCAAAGATATAAGTTTGTGGTTTTCTATTAGCAAATGTTCAATGGACGTCAAGAAATCTGCAGCTGAAGGCATCTATGCATTCTTTTCTGAATGAAATTGAAGAAGATTCATTGCTGGGTATGTTTCCATAAAGATGAGCTGTCTGCAGGTGCAAGCAATTAATCCTGAGAGTTCTAAGCATTCTTTGTTGAGGGGAATGCAAAATATAAAGGTACAATGGCAAGCATTTCAATGAAAAATAAAGTTTGAAATGATAGGAAGTGAGTAAAAGATACCAGCCTCCCTACCAGCCTTAATACTTTAATGCACTTAATAGAACAGTGTGCAATTTAGTTTTATTTAAAGATAGCCAGTGTAATTTTTCTTAGGGCTAAAAGGTAATGTTTTTGAATACATACAAGCAGTTTTTCACATCTGGGAGGGGAATGCAGATAAGAAAAGATCAGACAACAATCAGTATAAATGGGAACACAAGCTGCAGCATGTGTAACCTTAATTTTAGGTTAGGTAATGCCTGTGGGTACATCTGTTGATTTGGGGAAATTGTTCCTATCTGGGAGGTTAAACTTAATTTTTTGAAGATGTACATAGTGTTGTGTGGATGTTTTGAAAATGTATTTAGTTCTTTTTGTTTGAGGGATTTTATTATAACAGAAACTCTTGAAAAACATGACATAGGTTCAAATGGAGATGAGAAGAGACAAGTGTGTAAAAGACCAGCCTGCCAAACATTAGTTTGTACATATAATACAAAAGCAGGAAATACACATTCAAAAAGCTGTCACATACAATAGTGGGAACAGTAATGTTGCTCTTCCTTCTCTAACACATAAGACAAGCAGGTAGGGGGGTTTGTTTAGATGCTTTAATACATAGAAACTTATCAGGATGGATAGCAGCATCATAAAGTATGAACAAACTAGTTAACAGAGAATGCATATATACATGCTTACATTGCCACAGCTTACTACAAAATGGCAGTCAGACTTGCCCTTTGAAAAAAAAATATTAGAGTTAGACATTCAGTGGATGTCAAGAAATCTGCAGCTGAAGGCATCTATGCATTAGTTTCTAACACCACTCTTAAGTATTCAACTGCGGTACCACCTTTATCATTCTTATAAGAAAAGCACAGTCCAGGTCAGAACTGTCTGCAAACAGCTAAAGTTAACTTTGAGTATGTGTCTACCTGTTTGAGCAAATATTCAATTTCCCCTGGAGAGCACTCTGCTTTGGCTTGTAAGCAGCCCCCCCCCCCCCCACACACACACATACACACTCATCTTCCATTTTCTCTCTTATTCCCTTATGTTAGCAAATAGTATCCATAACTGATAAATACTGTGTGTTTGTTAATTTAAACTGTAGCCTACTGATACAAGGTTATCCTGTTTTTCCACCTGAGAAATGGTTAAGAAATGACTTACAGTTTCAGAGCAGTCCTTGGTCAATTCTGATTGTTTCTTAAACACAATCTTGTCTTTGCTTTGGCTCATTAGCAGCAGTACAAAAGAACTGCCTGCTCACACCCTTGTTCTCCCCTTCCCCTTCCCAGTTTATTACTTTAAGCCAATCCCAAAGTTATTAAATATTACCTGTGGCAGGCACCATTTTTAAAACTACTATCCACTCTGCTACAGGCCCCATGAGGAGCTCAGTGTCTCTCCAGTAAGTGTTTTACAACTGTATATGCTTATTTATGTTGAATTGTGTTAAGCCATCTAATATGATTTATGCTTTATTACTGGAAGCTACTATGGCATGTTAGCATTTTGTTTGTCTGCACCAAGTTGTTTTTAGTATAATAGTATGGTCAATTTGCATAGCTGCACCTTGTTCACTAATGCTATTCATGTATATGTGTTGTGTGTAGACAGCTCATACTGGTGTCTAATTATTTCTATATAATTGTGCTGTTACTGGTGGATAGAATCACATTAGAGACCCAGGACAGTGTTCTGCTCGCTATATTTTTATCTGTGACTGCATAACTGTCAGCTGGGATACCTTCTAACTGATGTTTTTCCATTTGGCTCAGTATCTGCATATACTAGTAGTTGGTTCAAGACGTATTTTCCTTTATGCAGTAGCTATTTGCTCAGTTTGTTTTTTGTAATCTTTATAATATATCTTTACCATCTCAAAAGTGCTTACTCCTCTCTGTACTCTTCTTTTTTAGACCTAACACCACTCTTAAGTATTCAACTGTGGTACCACCTTTATCATTCTTATAAGAAAAGTGCAGTCTGCGTCTGAACTGTCTGCAAACAGCTAAAGTTAACTTTGAGTATGTGTCTACCTGTCTGAGCCAATATTCATTTTCCTCCGGAGAGCACTCTGCTTTGGCTTGTAAGCAGCCCCCCCCCCCACACACACATACACACTCATCTTCCATTTTCTCTCTTATTCCCTTCTCTTAGCAAATAGTATCCATAACTGATAAATACTGTGTGTTTGTTAATTTAAACTGAGACCACAGTAGCCTACTGATTCAAGGTTATCCTGTTTTTCCACCTGAGAAATGGTTAAGAAATGGCTTACAGTTTCAGAGCAGTCCTTGGTCAATTCTGATTGCTTCTTAAACACAAACTTGTCTTTGCTTTGGCTCATTAGCAGCAGTACAAAAGAACTGCCTGCTCACACCCTTGTTCTCCCCCTCCCCCTTCCCTGTTTATTACCTTAAGCCAATCCCAAAGTTAAGAAATATTACCTGTGGCAGGCATCATTTTTAAAACTACAACCACCCTTTGAGCACCTCATGCTCGGCTCTGCCATAGAACTTAATAAAACTGCCTGAACTGGGGCACAGCTAACTGATAGTTTGTGGAAATACAGGGTACCTAATTGAGTCTTCACATTCACTATCATATGTTCATTTATCAGTTTACTCTGTTACCTGATTGTTTCCAGCCCCCTCATAAGAGCAACTAACAGGGTTTCTAGCCACTTCACTCCCCACCCTGCCCCCTATTACCTCCTGCCCCCTATTCCCTCCTGCCCCCAGTGGTCCTAACTTTATTAAACTCACAAACCCCTCCCATCTTTCTAATAGCTAACCACAGTGCTAAATCCAACACTACCTCCTTCATCTTCCCACTATTATCACTCCTCCTCAGCTAACATGTACAAGAATACCTTATCTATGCTCACTGCATGCACTCTCCTTGCATATCTTACATCCTACCAAAACTCCATCATTCCCCCACTCAACCACTACCACTGTA
Organism: Protopterus annectens; assembly: GCF_019279795.1. Lineage (NCBI taxonomy): Eukaryota > Metazoa > Chordata > Ceratodontiformes > Protopteridae > Protopterus > Protopterus annectens. The sequence goes on along the minus strand of NC_056735.1, from coordinate 1,192,653,235 downwards.
CTACTACTCACACCACCACTCATGTCTCACCTTCACTCAGCTCCCCTTCCACCAACTCAAGAACCTTCCCTATGCACCCCCCTGCATATTCTACCAACTATATTACTCAAAAATAAAGCATCCTTACAACTTAACATAGTAACCCTCCCACCATACCTATTACCCACAGAGCACAATCATAAAGTTTCCCTAATAAACAAATACATTCAAAAACTGAGAAAACTAATAACCTCATGCATATCAAAACTAGCCCTAAGCGGAGACATCCACCCCAACCCTGGCCCTACCATCTCCAACCCCAATCCTCATAATCAGACTAGAAACCACAACTTCTCCCATATCACAGCCAATAGAAAGCCAAGTGACTTCCTTCTACTAAGCCTAAATATTAGAAGTATATCCAACAAAGTCCATGAACTCCATGCCACCATAGACTTGTACTCCCCAGATATAGTCATCCTGACAGAAACCTGGCTAAAACCTCACATTACCAGTGAGCAAATCCTCCCTACCAGTTATGGCATACTAAGAGTAGACCGGCTAACCCAGAAAGATGGCTGTGTAGCTATAATATTTAAACAGCATCTAAACATTCAGATCTTAAAATCATCAGCTCCACAAATAGGCAATGAAGAAATAATATATACCAACCTCAGAATAAACCAAAACAAAACCATCAACATAATTGGTTGCTACTTCCCACCTGGCCAAAACATCCCTCCACTAGAAAACCTCCTCAGCTGGCCTACCCACCATCTCCCTCAAGAAACTATAATTTTAGGTGAGTTCCATATTGACTGGCAGTCCTGTTCTGGCAATCATCCAACCCATCATGTAAAACTTCATGGCTTCACCCAACTAGTCCAGTCGCCAACCAGGATAAATAAAAACTCCATCAAGCATACTACCCTGGATTGGATACTAGTCAGTAAGAGCCCCTAGTCATATATAACAAGCTGCTTATCAAATAGCCTCAGTGATCACTCCCCAACATTCCTACTCAAAAAATACCAGTACCAAGCTAAACCTGTCATTTACCATCAAATACGTAAAAAACTAAACTTTAACCCACTCACATTCATCTCATCCCTCAAATAATGTAACTAGCATCCTCTAAAGTACCTCAGTCTTGATGGCACAGTTGAATTTTTTAATACTACCTTCCTGAGCATCCTTAATTACCATGACTTACATAAGACTTTCCAGAACCAAAGCACAACCCTCCCCATGGCTACAGAAAACCACTAAGTCAGAAATGAAAAACAGGGATAAAGCCTGGGAGCAGTGGTGCAAAACCAAACCCCCCCCCAACTAGACAGAAATTCCTAGAACTACGCAACAGAATCAAAAAGCTAATAAAACAGGACAAATTCCAATACTACCAGTCTGCCCTAGACTCCTCCCAACACTACCCCAAACAAGTCTGGTCCTCCATAAACTCCATCCTCCACCCAGGTAAATTCAGTACCCCTCCTCCTAACATCCCCCACTCCTCCAAAAATATTGCTACCTCATTCAACACACACTTCACACAAACCATACTATCACTAGCTAAACAATACAACCCCCCTCCCCTCCAACCCACACCTTCAACTAGTAATCTCCCCACTGCCTTCTCTTTTTCTCCTGTACCTACCTCCAACATAAAAAAAACCTCTCAACTAAACTTAAGCCCACCAAATTAGCAGCAGACAACCTCCCAAGTGAAGACCTACAAATCACAGCTGATGCTCTGGCCTACCCAGTATCCATCTTGATTAACCGATCTCTGTCAGAAAGTTATGTTCCCACACTATGGAAAGTTTCACATTTAATTCCCCACCACAAAGGCACCCCCTCCACAGAACTAACCAATTACCACCCCATAGCTATTCTCTCTCCACTCTCCAAAATACTAGAGAGATGCATTCACTCTCAGGTCTCAGACTACCTCCTTACTAACAACCTCCTTTCCAATACTCAGCATGGTTTCCGACCAAACAATAGCACCACCACTGCCTTACTCTCCTTTACTAACACTATCCTTCAGCATAAAAACAATGGCTATCTCTTCTCTGCTACTTTCCTAGACCTATCTAAAGCATTTGACATGGTCCCACACAAACAACTCATCTCTGTCCTCAATAACCTATCCTTCTCTCAATCAGTCACCAACTGGTTTCAGAGTTACCTGTTTGACCACCAACAATCCATTGTATGGCAGAATGACATATCTCCACAACTACCTGTCTCTATAGGGGTTCCCCAAGTATCCATCCTTGGACCCCTACTCTTCTCTATTTTCACCAATAATCTAGCCTCTGCCACCAAACATGGCACACTCATACAATACGCAGATGACTCAACCATCATCTGCTCAGCCCAGTCCCTACCCAAACTGCAAAAAGTCACACAGGAAGCCTTTTCCTCTGTTGAAACTTGGTTATCCAATGCCCAATTAATACTCAACCCAAACAAAACTAAACTACTCATCTTCCAACCCACCAAACATACTCAAAACAACTCTCACGTTACCATCACAGCAAAACACAACACCACTATACACCCAACAAAACACACCAAATTGCTAGGCGTGGAAATAAACAATAAAGTAAAATTTGACATTCACATATCCATGACCATAAAAAAAGTCCACAAAAAACTAGGAGCATTATACAGAAATAAGCAACTTCTCACCAAAGCAGCAAAGATTTCAGTAGGAAATTCCCACCTTATCTCCACCCTACTTTATGCCTCTCCAATATATACCACCCTAAGGTAATGCGAGCTAAACAAGCTGGAGACCCGCTACAACAGAATCGCCAAATTCACCACAGGGGCATCCTACCATAGTCACCACTGTCTCTCACTTGCTGAACTGGGCGGGCTTGAACTTCCTCACCTCTTTCAATGGTATCAACTCTCACTTGCCCACAAACTAGTAAATCATCCACTAAATGTCCCATCCCTCCAGAATCTACTCCAGCCCTATCGCACCACCAGACCACTAAGATCCAGCAACAAAAATCACTTGCAGATCACTAAAGCCAATAACTCTACTAGTGAAGCACTATTCTCTTGTGCCATAGCCAAATTATGGAACTCCCTCCCACCCACAGTTACCTCCATACCATCATGCACCCACTTCAAAACTTTACTAAAAGCACACCTAAAAACATGCTGGCTATGCCCTTGCAAATCCCACTCTAATATCACCCACCCCATCCAACCACTACCTTTCTTTCCACCCACTAATTACCTTAATTATAGCAAGCTTGGATGCTCATAAGCCTACTACTTATTATACAGCAGGAACTTCTTATTGTAACAATTGTTAATGTCTGTTATGTACTTCGCAGATAAAGATTCTAGTTGTCTACTGATGTACTATGTTCTTCATCTGTAACTATGTTTGTAATTAATTGCTATGTTAATCAAATTATTAATCACTATGCAAATCCAATGTAATTGTCTGTATATTTTAACTGTGGAGCTTTTCTCCCTGGGCCTCCGCTGAAAATGGACCTACGTCCAGTCGGACACTCCCGGTCAACAAATGTAAATAAATAAATCAATTAATAAATAAATTACTATAGACATTAGAAACAAAAACAATGTTCATGTCCAAGTTGCTTCATATCTGTCACAAGGTTTAGAGATGCAACCATACCTTGTAACATAACAGTGTGGACAAATTTAGCAACGGGGACAGTCTGTGGTGCACAACTCATATCAGGAACTTCTGAATTCATCATAGGAATAGGAATGTCCTCTGGAACTTCCTCAGGAATTGGAACACTGAACAACTTACTCGGAGATAAAGAGTCTTTCTCACAAGGTATGTGCTGTGGTATAGGCTCAGACATCGGTCTCAAATGCTTCCAATTCTGCCTAAAACTGCTCCTTGCGATTCCACAATATATGATCTTGGCTCTGGGGAAATATTCTTCATGACACCAATCCAATCATAATCTTTGAATGTCTGCATACTTACCACTTCCCCTTCTTTTAATGGACTGAGCAGTTTGCTGGTCTTATCGTAGTAGGACTTCTGGGTTAGGTGCTTCTTCAATAGATTGGTTTTCACTAACCTGTTGTTTTTCACACATGGAACCAGCAATTGACTACTGATTGGTTATGTAGTTCTGGCTTGTCTTGACAGAAGTCTCTGAGCAGGTGAACCAAGATGTTTATCATGGGGAACATTTCTGAGATTCAAGAGATTCTGGAAAACATCACTATTATCTCATTTTGACTTCTCAAGTAACTGTTTTGCACTTTGAACTGCACGTTCTGCCAAACCATTTGACTGCAGCTACTTTGGAGTCTGAACTACTTGTGACATGAGTAAAGTCCCATTCTTCAGCAAATCTCTGCCTCTGTGCTTACCCTCCATAAACAGCCTCTCCATCCTTAAACAATTTTCACTATTGGCCACAAACCTTAACAATTTTCTTCTTCACTCTAACAGCTCTTATCACTTCTCCTCCTATGGTCTACCAACCTTTCTCCTTCAAGCCATGAATTTCATTTTAGCCTCAGCCTTAACTTCTTTTCCACTTGCATACGCTCCGCTAAACCATTACCAGAAATAACAAATGCTGATATTGTGTTAATATTTTAAGACTATATTGCATAAACATCTTATCCACATGTCTGATTAATGTTCAACTTGTAAATACTGTTTTGTTCTCCTTGATATTAATGTTGGTAATTCCTGTCAAATAATTGACTGTCATCTTTTTTGTGAATACTTTTTTTCTGTAAATTTTAACTATTGTATTATAATGTTTTCTGGATCTTTTCTCCCCGGGCCTCCACTGAAAAAGAGCTATCTCAGCCCAGTCAGACATATTCCCTGTTAACAAATGTAAAATAAATAAATGAAATAAATAAAATCTTTTGAACTGTTGGCATGTAAACTGTGTGCCATTGTCTGAAATAACTTTGTGTGGGCTACCATGCACTGCAAAAATGATGCTTCATCTTAGCAATGACTGTACTGGATGCTAGGTTAGGAAGCAGGTCAATCTCAAACCAATGGGAGTAAGAGTCTACTAACACCAAATAATGTTGACCATTCCATTCAAAGATATCGGTAGCTACTGTCGACCAAGGAAGTTCTGGAATCTGGCTAAGATGAAATGGTTCCTTCTGTTGATGAGGCTTTGTACTATTACACACTGAACAAGATAAAAGTCCTCTCTCAATGTCTTGTGATATAGAAGGCCAAAATTCTAGTCCTGTCTCCCTTCTTTTGGTAGAACTGACTCCTGGGTGACCACTATGCAAGACAGTAATGCACTCTAGTTGCAAGGACTTTGGAAGAATTTCTTTTGGAACTTTCATAATGATACCTTTGTCAGACAAAATCTCATCTCTGTATGGAAAATAAGGTTGCACTTCTTGAGTTAAACTACATTGCTTTGACGGCCATATTTGATTGATAAAGTGGTTAAGCCTTTGTACAATTGGATCTGTGGCTGTGTGATATCTCAGCTCATCAAGACATGTGGAGGAAAAACTTCTCACTTCCATGACTTCAAAATCAAGGTTCTCATTCTCATGTTTTTCTGTGGTATTTTTGGGCAATCTGGATAATGTATCAGCAAGATAAAGGAGCTTGCCTTTCTTGTAGACAAGATTGAAATTGTACTTTTGCAATCTCAGCATCATATGTTGCAGTTGGGTTGGAGCTGAATGCATAGGCTTTCTCAAGATAGTGACTAAAGGTTGGTGGTCTGTTTCAATTTGGATAGGTCTGCCATAAACATAATCATGAAACACAATTGCCAAAAGCTCTTTCTCGATCTAGCAATACTGCATCTCAGTTTGGGTAAGAGTTCTTGATGCACAGGCAACAGTTGATCCTCTTGTAGAATAACTGCACCAAGACCAAATTTCAAAGCATCACAGGAAAGTGTAACTGGTCTGTGAACATCATAATATCTGAGAGTTGGTGGACTAGCAATTCTCTGTTTCAGGACATCAAATGCACTTTGGTTTTGCTCTGACCAAGACCAGGATACATCTTTTTGTGTTAGCTCTCTAAGCAGTGCTGAAAGTTGGCTCAAGTCTGGAATGAACTTGCCTAGGTAGTTGACCATGCCAAGAAAATGGTGCAGGGCTTGAACATTGTCTGGTGCTGGCATCTTGAGAATGGCTGTTTGTTTTGACAGGTCTGGTCGCAAGCCTGTACTAGTAAATAAGTGACCAACATAAGTAACCTCTTGTAGCCTGAATTTGCATTTGTGTGGATTGAGCTTAAGATTCACTTGATGTTCCCTTTCTAGAACTTTTCTGAGGTTTCTGTTATGTTCTGCTTCATCACAACGTCCTACTAGTATGTCATCTATTATAATAGATGAAGGATACACAAAAAAAGATTGCTCCATTGCAAGTTGAAAGACTTCACTTGCAGAATGTATCCCAAATGGCATTCTCAAACATCTGTACCTGCCAAAAGGAATACTGAAAGTAGTGAGTCATGATAATTTCTTGTCAAGCTGAATTTGTCAAAACAAACTCTTTGCATCTAAGACAGAAAAAGTAGTGGCATTTGGCATTAAGGCTGTGACTTCCTTGAGTGTGTGCATTGGATGATGAGGTCTTTTAAGTGCTTTGTTCAAATCTCATAGATCAGTACATATTCTGATGTCATCTGAGCTTTTCTTATGAGCTGCCACCATGGAAGATATCCATTCAGTTGGAGTTTCAACTGGGCAAATCACACCTTGTCACACCATGTTATCTAACTCAGCTTTGACTCTGTCCTGCATGGCTATTGGAACTTTATGTGCTGGCCTGATAACTGGACTGACCTCTGGGTCTAACTTCATGGAGTACACAACTGAACTTTTGCCTAGCTTGTTATTGAAAAGATCAGCATAGGTAGAAAAAAATGTACTGGGCGAAATTAGAGTAGTGGTCTTTCAAGCTGACTTGGTGGACGTCCTTGTTAAATGAAAGCAGTCCCATTTTCAGATTGTCTCTAAGCTCTAATAATGACTGAACGTGCCTCTTGACCACATAAAATAATAAGCTTCTTCCAGCAGAGTAAAATGAAAGCACTACTGAGCCTTTGGTTTGAATTTCTTCACCTCTGTAAGCAATAAGCTTTGCACACCTTGCCAAATCAGGCCTCTCACCTTTACACACGCTAGCAAATGTTTCTGCTGACATAACATTGCACTTGGAGCCTGTATCAACTTTGAGCTCTATGGGTTTGCCATTTATCTGAACAGTACAAAATACTTCATTCTTTGCTCTTAAGTCTACTGCATTGACTGTTTCATGAAGCACTGACACACCATCAGCATGTTGGCTTTCTAACTGATCAACTTGTTTCTTAAAATGTTCCCTCTTAATAAAAGAATGTGGGCCTTTTGGTTAACAAAATATTTTGAAGTGATTCCATTTATTACATTTGTGGCATTGCTGACCCAAACCTAAACATATCTTCCTTTTAGATTCATGGCTTGCACCACAATTATGACAGTTGGCAATGAAACTAGGTTGGGGCACATACTTTGAGTTTGCTGACTCACTCTTATGCTTCATTGAGACTGTGCAAACTCTGGAATTTGCTGGAAAGTTCTGGGGTTTAGCAGTGAGTGTTGCAAGGGCTACAGTTGCTGCCATGTCCATGGGCTTGTTTCTTTTAACCATACACTGTATACTATCAACATGAGCTATTCTCATTTGTAAGTATATGTGTGTGTTTTTCTGTAAGCTCATATATCTGACAAATCTCAGTGTCCTTATTCAAATCATGAAGCAAAATCTTTTTCACAGCATCATCTTTTATACCATACACATCTGTCCTTTATCAACTCATCCCTTAAATCACCAAATCTGCATGTTTTAGCCTTATTTCTCAGTTCAGTTATATATGCTGCAAAAGTTTCACCAGGCTTTTGATCCCTTGTGTAAAATAAGTGCCTTTCCATTGTAACATTTTTCTGGGGGTTACACATTTCTCAAAATTTACATTTTAAGCACTCTGGGTCCTTCTTTGACTCAGCCTGTACAACAATATGACTGTATTTCCCTCTCTTGTATAGATAGCACCTGCATACACAAATGAACGCTCCCTTTCTATGGCTTCTGACCCAGCTAAATTAAGTAGAATAAATGCCTTTGTGCAGTCATTTTTATCAGAAAATGCAGCTTGTATGAAAATGTCGTACTCTTGCTCAAATACTCTCCAGTTCTCAGAATATTACTGTCAAACACAAGTGCACTGGGTTTTCGAAATATGTCTGCCATGCCCACAAAGTACACACAAAAACACTGAAAATATGGCCCTTGTAACTATGTACAAACTGTTCTGTGAGCTTATAATAACATTCAGATGCACAATAAACTCTTCAGAATACTTTACTTTGTGAAATATGCTCTGTAATGGCTGTATTCTGCAAAATATGCCCTGTATGAGACTATAGCTAATAATTATGTAATTAATTTGTCTAATTATGGTTTGGATAGTGTTGAAATGGGTATTTTGGAAAAGGGACTAAAATTTGTTCCTACTTGTTTTCCTAAAAAATATGAATTAAGAACAGAACTATTCCAACTATTTCGTAAAATGAATCTTAGAGAATACTTTTGTAGGTACATCCCTTGTCTTTCCACTAATGTTAACAGTTCTACTGTGGAAATACCTAATAGTGATATAGAGAGTGATGAGAGCTTCTACTCTTGTACATCGGATAATGAAGATATAATTAATGCATATAGCACTTTTGATACGAGTATGTTAAAATCCAATAGCTCTTTTTTACCTCCTTATAAGAATGCAATGATACAGAAATTTGAATGTGTATTAAACTTAATGGTAGAAAAAGAACTAGAATGTTTTTTGAAACAAACACATCACTATAATTTAACTAAAATAGAATGGAACAAATTACGAGCACTTAGTAAGAATGATAACATAGTTTTCAAGCCCTCAGATAAAGGGGGAAAACTGGTTATATTAAATGCTTGTGATTATTATGAGATGTGTATGAAACATCTTGGCAACAAGGATGTATATCTGGAGACCAATGTAGCTCATGTGAAGAAAGCAGAAATTGACTTTAATAATTTATTACAGAAAGGAATCAGGTTACATTATTTTACAAAGTCTGATGTTGACCAAAAAATAACTATTAAAAATACCCAAATGGCAAGATTTTTTTGTCTGCCGAAGGTACACAAAAATCTAGATAGCCCTCCAGGCCGTCCTATTGTGTCAGCTCATGGCTTTTTTACATATAACATGTGTACTTTATTACATGAAATATTAATTAAAAAAGTTTTGACATTATTAAAGACTCCTACGACTTCCTTCAAAATATTAAAAATATATGTTGGAAGGAAGGAATGTATTTTATTACTGTTGATGTAGAGAGTCTATATACAAATATCTCCCATTTTTGGGGATTAGAAGCTATTAAGTTCTTTTTGAGTGATTGTCCTAAAACTCATTAGGTATTAGAAATGGTAGAATTCTGTTTAAAAAATAATGTTTTTGAATTTAATGGTAAATTATACAAACAGTTAACCGGAACAGCGATGGGAGCAGCATTTGCTCCAGCTTATGCTAATCTATTTATGGGGATGTTTGAAAATGAATTTTTATATAAGTTATATTTCTTTAATACACATGTTATAAAATATTATAGATTTATTGATGACCTTATTTTTATTTGTAAAGATGGTTATGAAATTTCTGATCAATTTATTCATGAATTAAATATTAATCAGTATGGTATAAAATTTAGTGATGTACAGATAGGTTCTGAAATTAATTTCTTGGATATCTCTCTAAAAGGTGTTAATAATCAGTTTATACATACTAGTATTCATAGAAAATTTGATGAAATTAGTTGGAAAATGTGTGGAAGTAGTTGTCATCCGACACATACTTTAAAAGCTATTCCTTTTGGAGAATTTACTAGAATAAAAAGACTTAATTCTGATGTTAATCTAGCTTATGAAGAGTCTCTGAGAATGGCTAAGTTATTTATTAATAGGGGATATGATGTCACTGCAATTAAAAATAGTATTATAAAAGTGTTTAAAGAGAGTTTTCATATAAAAACAAATGATGGAGAATATAATAAATATAGATATAATAAACATATAGTAAATGAAGAAAAAATATTTTTTGTGACAAAATATACAAATTTCTCTGACATTATGAATGAATTAATCAGACAATATTGAAATGTTATTAAGAATGAAATTGATTCCTTAAAAAATATTAAATTGATTGTTTCATATAAAAAAGCCTAAAGTATTAGGGATTTTCTAGTCCATAGCATCTTTAAACAACCCAAAATCTTTATAGTTAATAACATTAAAGAGTTAGGAACTTTCCCATGTGACAGTTGTTCAGTGTGTAAATATATAGTAACTGAAGTAGAAAAAAATAATGGTAAAAATTTCACTGTTAGGGCCAAATACTCCTGTAGAAGTAAGGGATTAATTTATGTTATTTTTTGTACATGTAATAAATATTACATTGGTGAAACAAAGAGAATGTTGGCAGACAGAATAAAAGAACATGTTAGGGATGTAAAGAACAAAAAACTAACTAGTCCCATTGCAGAACATTTTAATTTATGTCATGGTGGGGATATTAGTTGTATGAAAACAACAGTTTTAGAACATGTACCACTTCATTTTAATAATGTTGACTATCAGAAAAACATACTAAGACAGAAGGAATCTGTTCTAATTATGAAATATGGTACTTTGGTCCCGTATGGTTTGAATAGGGAATGTAACTGGCAAAGCCTTATTTAAGGCTATTTCTTTAAATCTTTACTTTGCCATGCTCTAATTGAATAAAAATTTAATTGAATTTAATTAAATGTTTTATAAGTGTATATAAGTGTTTTTTTAGTGATTGTTAACTTTTTACTCTAAAAAGGCTGTTGGCCGAGGCACTAGAGAGATTGAAAATTAATTTTGTAAATATATTGAACTTTATTTAATAAATTTATCCAGACTTTGAAAGTAGAGCTGGGACTCACTTATTGTTCTTGTTGTTGGCAATATGCCCTGTAATGTCTGTACTTTGTGAAATAGCTTTACTGTAACACTGCACAAACATGCAAACACTTTATACACTTCTGATAACTCGGATATCTTTGCTTAATACAAAAAAATACATGCTTTGAGAAAATGCAGTCATTTCCTTTATTTTATTTGTTTTATGCAATGCAGACTTTATTTCAAACATTTTCCATAGTAATGTGAATATTTTTATCAATATCATACATATCGGTTTATGGAAATATTATTTAGAATATTCTATGTGCCCTGTTTCATATTACTTGAAAAAGAAATAGTGATGAGCAAGTTTTAATACCTGAAATTAGTTTCTGACCTGTTTTGCAAAGTTTGCACATTTTAGGGATGATTCACTCCTGTATATTCCACTATCCCCAAGCAACAGCCTTAAGTCTTTTTAGCCAAGCCACCTTTAACTTCATGCCCTTTAGATATGCTGTTTCTGATTCCATGTCCTTTAGACATGCCACTTCTGACACCATGTCGCTCGTCCTTCTCTAACACATAAGTTAAGTAGATAGGGTTTCCATTTAGATGCTTTAATAAATAGAAACACATCAGGATGGATAGCAGCATCATAAAGTATGAACAAACTAGTTAACAGACAGACCTTACATACATACATACATGCTTACATCTCAACAGTTTACTACAAAATGACAGTCAGACTTACATGTGCTCAGTATTTATACACTTGTGCAAGCCCTTGGATAGTTTCTTAAAGGTGCGCGCACACACACACACACACACACACACACACACACACACACACACACACACACACACACACACACACATTGATCTACAAGTAACTTCTTATCATAATGGCTACAATATCCATGTTATCTTGGAACATAATGAAATTACAGGTATAGACAAGGAAAGAGTACTGAATTATATTAAGAAATGCAGAGAGTTCAAATGGCAATGCTGCAGGAGACACATTTGGAAAGAAATAAGCATGTGAATTTGACAAAAAAGGATTTCAGAATGGATATTTAGCAGAATATCAGAGACAAAGGAAAAGGAAATTATACTAGTTGCTAGAGGGGTTGCAATAGTGGTAAAAAAGAAAGAAAAAAGACAATAATGGTAGATTTGTGGTAGTGGGGGGGGTCCCAAGGGAGGCGGATTAAGCTGGCATGTATTTATATTCCACCAAAAGCTTCTATTATGGAGCTTAAGAAAATTTTAATAGAAATAATCAGCTTTCAGCAGGGAATATTACATATAGGAGTGGACTGGTACTTGATTTTAAATAGTGAAGAGGTATCAGGGGACCAAGAAGGGAAAATATAACAACAGAGGGTAGATTTGTGAAAAAATTTATGAAAATATTTGGTATGAAAAATGTGAATTTAGTAGTAGGAACTCAGAATGTTTACATTTTATTCACCAAGCAACAATAACCAGGCTAGGCTAGATAGAAATTATATTTTTACAGGAACATTTGCATTTAATTAAAAGCTTTAACACATGTCCAATAACTACTTCAGATCATGCACCAATAAAAAAACTAAGATAGAAACGCAGGGTAATGAAGTAAAAATGAGACATTGCCACTTTCCCATCTACCTGTTAAAAAGAGAGGAATTTAAGGAATAGGTATTGGAAATTATTCAAGATTTATTAGGGAAGATAGAAATATTTTCAAATGTTAATGCTAGTGAATTGGATAAAATGAAAGTGGACCTTAAAACAGGATAGAGATAAAAGAAAGATATATATATATATATATGGTTAAGAAGTAATAGGAATTACTTAGAGGGACTCTCAAAGTTTGAAGTATTATAGAATATGGGGAATCTCACAGAACAAGAAGATGCATAAATGTACAGTGCTAAAGAGAAAATAAGGGAGCACCTGCATAATATGCATGAGTTTAGAAAGATTGCTGTTAACCAATTATTTTTGGATAACTCCAGAGCACAAAAACTTTTAGCATAATGTCTTCGGCAGCACAAAAGAGAAAAGGTTGTTGCCAAACATAGGGAACCTTTAACAAAAACAAAACAAAACAAACAAAAAAAAAAAATATATATATATATATATATATATATATATATATATATATATATATATATATATATATATATATATATATCACCAGAGATCCTGTAAAGGTTTTAGAGATATTTCTGAAATTGTATAAAGAGAAATGTGGAAATCAAGAAAGAGCACATATGGAAATATTTATGGAAGACTTAATTATGCCAGAGTTAAAGATAGGTGATGCTCAATTTTTAGTTAAGATAGAAGGGGATAAGATAAAAATAGTAATGCATAATCATTCTTTAGGAAGGTATCTAGGAATATATGGTATTCCTGTTGATGTTTAGAATTTAGGAGGTAGAAAGTGATAAAGATATGGATGATTTCCTTTAACAGTATTTTAAAAGGAGGTGAAGTATCAATATATTGGAAGAAAGCTGTGGTGGCTTTACTATATAAGGATGGTAAAGACCTTTCAAACTCAGCTTCATACAGACCAATTTCAATTTTAAGTCATGTTTATAAAGTGTTTATGTCTATACCAGCTAAAAGAATGACAAAGATGTTGCCAAATTTGATAAATATGGATCAATGTGGGTTTGTAGATGATAGGCAAACATCTGATAACATTAACAGAATAATGGTGATCCAGAGGGAAGTGGAATGTAAGAAATTACTGCTGCTGTTGTCAGTGGGTCTTGATGCAGAGAAGGCATCCAACACAGTAAACTGGGATTTTTTTGAGTAGTGCAATGGAAGCATTTGCATTCTCTAATACAACAATAAGATTAATTAGGAGGATATATGAAGAACTGGAGACAGGAATTAAAGTGGAGAGGGATCCTCTCTGATACGTTTGTGTCTGAACAGAGGAACCAGGCAAGGGTTTCCTCTTTCCTGTTTAATTACTTTATATTTAAAGCCATTGGCAAAGAAAATATGGGACTCAGAAATGTATGGATATAATTGGTATGTTACTCAAGAAACGGCTTTATTTGGAGTTGATATTATTTTGTACTTGATAAATTCAGAAAAGGACTTCTCAGTGTTGTAGAACATTTTAAGACAGTTTCAAGTCTTTTTGGGATGTAAAATGAATGAAGATAAAACAAAAGCTTTAGTCCTAAATTATGTACCCACACACAAATTGGTTCACCGATACCTATATTTATTGGGGCATGATAAGATGAAGTATTTAGGAGTATGGTTTGAAAATGCTTCTCTTATGGTACTTTAGGATATGTGAGAAGAAACTAAACAAAATATAATAAAACACTGAGAAACTGGAAGCTCTTGTTTATAGATACAGACAGTAAGTTACAAGCAGTAAAAATGCTTTTAGTCCCTTTAATTTTTGTACTGGTCAAGCATATTTTTATCAAACAGAGGAGCAGTTGTGGACAATAATTAATAAAAAGTTGAAACAATTTATCTGGGAGGGGAAGAAGACAAAAGTTAAATGGGATAAATTGATCCTTCTAATAGAACCAGATGGTTTAGGATTACCTGATTTGAAGGACTATTTTAGAGCTACACATGTAAGGCTCATATACATAACCTAAACGGAAGGTTATAATTCAAAATGGAAAGGTGTGATAATGATGAAGCAGAGGGAAGTCCAAGAAATAGAGACTGGGATTTTGGATGCAGATCCTTAAGGAGAATAACAAAAAACATACATAATATTATAGTCATAAAGTAGCAGAACGTATTCTAAGAATTAAGTCAACTTGAAAATAGAGAAAGGAGGTTTTACCAATAAGGATGAATGCAAGCAGGGGTTCAGAAATTTGGCAAGGGGGGTGGAGTGTACTGGAGAAAACTGGCAAAGAAACCAAGGTTCTGGGAGCAAATAACTAGAGAGGGAATGGTAATAGAGAGGGATGAGGCCAATAAGAATGTTTGGGCTGCAGGCTAGAGATTGCTAGCCCTTCCAGGGATTGATATCAGAGTGTAGGCAAATAGAAATGGACAGGGGGATCATAAGCGAATGACCTACTTTGATGGATTTTTTAGTGAAATCTAGAGTAGAAGCTGCTATAAAAAATATTATAAGTAAGGCACATAAAATATTGCATGATAACTCTAACAGACATTCAGAAGATGTTAGATAGTGTTCTTGTTCGTTGTTACGCTCTTTTGGTTCAGATGTTAGATAAGATTGGGAAGACAGACTGAAAAAGAAAATTACAAGAGAATAATGGGAGAACATATGTATGACTCCCTAATATGCAACAAAGTCCAGAAGGTTTAGGATCTTTGCTTGGAAGTGTTTGCATAGATGCTTTTAATCCTAAGCAGATCTAAAATAACTTTTCCTTAGGTAGATGGTAATTTTAGAGGTGTGGTGGAGAAGAAAGAGGTAACTGGGAATATGTATTTTGGGGGTGTAATGAGTTGGCAGATTTAAAAAATTCCCTAAAGTATACTCTGTAAGAAATATTGGATGAGCAAATGGATGTGACTATGGGTATGTTTTTTTTTGAGCTGGGACTTAGGATCTGAATTACCTACACATATTAAGGCCTTATTATGTTTAATTATCTTGGCTGCCAAAAAGCATTGACTAGAAAATGGAAATCAAAGTCTAAACCAACTATATTTGCAGTATTGAATATTATAAAAGAACTGGAAGAGGGATCTTTAGAAAAGGGAAGAAACAAATTACATTGAAATAAATGCAAATTGTGGGAACAATGCATGCAGAATAATGTTCAGGAGGAGAAGTGTGGTTTAAGAGAAGGCAGAAAATCAGCATTTTATATAATGTTGGACTGATGATAATTACAAAGAAAAGATATGTGATGAATAATAATATGTTAATGGAAAAAATGTTCAAATGGTTTGTTTTCTTTTGTGATAATGCATGTTTGCCTATATCTTAAATGATTAATTCAATAAAAGTATTTAAAAGAGGTTATATACCCACTCGGAGTCCAGCATTCACATCAATTTGAGGATGAGAAAATACAAGAAATATTTTGATGACATCTGATATGAAAATCTAGTCCTGCAAGACTTACTGTGAAAGCATGTAACAGTGTTCTTTTATTAAGACAGGAAAAAAAGCCATACTTCTTTGTGCTTGTGGGACTAAACACTTCAGTGGATGACTGCCATCCTAATAGCTACCAAATCAGTGAAAAAAAACATATGTGCATCTGGTAAGTTTATTACATAATCCTTTTAATTATAAACCAAGTAAGATACTCACAAGATGCAAATTTCAGTCCTCTACTAGTAAGCTTAGGACTATGATGTTTGCAGATGATATTGTGATCTGTAGTGAGAGTAGGAATCAGGTTGAGGAGACTCTGGAGAGGTGGAGATATGCTCTAGAGAGCAGAGGAATGAAGGTCAGCAGAGCTAAGACAGAATATATGTGTGTAAATGAGAGGGAGGGTAGAGGAATGGTGAGGATGCAGGGAGTAGAGTTGGTAAAGGTGGACGAGTTTAAGTACGTGGGATCAACAGTTCAGAATAATGGTGAATGTGGAAGAGAGGTGAAGAAGAGAGTACAGGCAAGGTGGAATGGGTAGAGAAGAGTGTCAGGAGTAATTTGTGACAGATGGGTACCAGTAAGAGTGAAAGGGAAGGTCTACAAGACAGTAGTGAGACCAGCTATGTTATATGGGTTGGAGACAGTGGCATTGACAAAAAGACAGGAGTCAGAGCTGGATGTGGCAGAGTTAAAGATGTTAAGATTTGCACTCGGTGTGACTAGGATGGATAGGATTAGGAATCAGTATATTAGAGGGTCAGCTCATGTTGGACAGTTTGGAGACAAAGCATGAGAGACGAGATTGCGTTGGTTTGGACATGTGCTGAGGAGGGATGATGGGTATATTGGGAAAAAGATGCTAAGGATGGAGCTGCCAGGTAAGAGGAAAAGAGGAAGGCCTAAGATAAGGTTTATAGATGTGGTGAGAGAGGACATGTAGGCGGTTGGTGTGACAGAGCAAGATGCAGAGGATAGGAAGAAATGGAAAGAGATGATCCGCTGTGGCAACCCCTAATGGGAAAAGCCGAAAGATGATGATGACTAGTAAGCTTACTTAATCAGTATAAGAATATGTAACTGAGTTGAGGAAAATAGCCCAAATGTGTAATTTTGGAGAGTGACAGCTCTAATTTGTTAATAAGCTACTTTCTAAGCCAGGGGTACAGGGTTCGAATCTTTCCACCTTCATTTGCCTACTGTGTGACTTTGAGCAAGTTGCTTAACCAGACAGTGCTTAGGGCAATTGGGAATTTGGGCTAGGCTCTTTAATGGTCTCTTAGACTGCAGGCCCAGTCTCTACTTATGACTAACACATACCCTACTCACACAGATGAGAGAAATTACAGTAAAATGCTGAGAACTATGATTTTTCTGTGGAATAAAGACTGGATCCTATAAAGAAGGTTATTATCAGAAAATAACATATCATTTGAAAATGTCTTAATTGTTGCAGTTAAAGCATTTATCCATTCATTTTCTATACCATATTGTGAGTGAGGCTTACACTGAGAAGGGTAGATTGGACTTTACAAGCCAATGTAACATATTCTAACTCACTCTCTGAATGCCACAGAGTTTCCTAACATCAACTAACAATAGTCTAGGATTCCTCATACACAATCTTTGGCAGCGACTGAGTGTGGTCTTCCTGAGGCTCATCCGATTACTACTATTGGGCATGACTCGAAGACTAACCATTTTATTTTTGATGTTGAGCTGGTCAGAGAGAGATTTCCTGGGGAAAGGTATGCTACATTTAGTGAACAACTGCATACTTTTGAGAGTTTGCTGTTGCAGTTCAAGAAACTGAAACTGGAAAACAGTTATTTATTAAAAAATATTGAAATATGGCAAGTCCCCAAGGACTTGTGATTTTAGTGATAACCCAATGGCATAACCAATAACCCTGAGTCTCTCAGAGATCTACATGAATTGTTTGACAGACCTGAATGTGATTTAATGAAAATCATGATTAAACACAATGATACATGAATCGATCAACTCTCTTCTCAACTCAACCAATTAAACAATGCTATACATGGTGATCTTCAGTTTGAAAATTACACCAACAATTTTGACAATGTCTTTATATCTGTAGACAAAGTTTATTCTAATATTCTACAGTGTAAATGGATTAAGCTCAAAAGAGATATGAATGAATATTCTAATGGGAAGTCGTATCCCAAACCTCCTGGGCACCACAGTAAACTTGAACCACATACCAATCAACTTTCATCTTTTGATCAATGCAATATGACATCACCAGAAGATACCACCCCTTTCGAAGCAGCAGATGTAAGTAGATCCAAGCATATTCACAACAGGAATCAGTGACTACCATCACAGAGACAACAGAATGCCAGCGATATTTATTTGAAGGAGGGAGCTCATCCCAAAAAGAAAAATGGATACCATAGGAACTAAATGACGACAATTCCTCCAATCAACACAAAATCACTGAAACAGTAAAAGTGATTTACAATGACTCTTTTGCCTTCAGATTTTATAATTTTACTCATAAAATATTAACACTGAACATGCCAGCATTTTAGCTAATGGGCTGACATTTGTGCCTGCTTGGCAGACTAATATTGTGGGCATTTTGTGTGATTTAAAAATTATACACACACACACATTAAATTTGAATTTGTGGTTTGCTGATATTGATACATGTAATTCATGTAAATCAATAACCAGAGTTAGTTGTTTCAACCCATCCCGCCAGCACAATGTTCAGTTATTTGAGAAGGTATGCAAGTATAAGATCCGCAATATGTTAAAGCAACCTAATATGTACAAATATTACAATATATCTTGAGAAGGAGGTTAAAGCTTTTAGAAAACTTACAGATGATCATGAAATAATTATTTGAAGGCCTCTTTGGCCTCTTCAAAAGGAACCTTGACGATTGGATGGGAGAGAGCAAATTCACCCCGGGGATCACGTCAGTTGCCCTGCTAGACAGGGGTCCAGGGAAGATTGTGGGAAGAAATAGCCAGGGAATTCTTATGGCTAGGCTTGTATAGGCCCTAGGGCTGAGAGCCTAGTACCAACCTATGAACCTATAAGAATAATGAAACCTGACAATGGGGGGTGGGCTTGTTGTTATGAACACTGGGAATTACATTAAACATATGAATGCTTTATTATTTGACAGTACCTATGAGGAGGTTTCTCAGAACAAAATTAATATTGCTTTCAAAACATGTCCTCAAGTAACATAATGTTTATTACAAGGGCAGATTCTTAAGCATGAATTTGATTACATATACAATGACAGATCAATGTTGGCTAATATTTTTTGGAATTTTTAAAATACATAAAAGGCTGATCAATCCACCTTTTAGACAGATTGTGGATGGGTCTAGATCTAAAACCTATTTCATTGCTCAGTGGATAGACCATGTGAAAACAGGATTGGAAGACATTAAACATATATGTAGAGACTCATGGCATTTTTTTGAATATGGTAAATCAAAAATTGAACTCTTTTTCTAGTGATGTAATTTTTGTCACTATTAATGTCCGCCATCTTTTTTCTGCTATTCCGCATGAGCAAGACTTATGTTGGTATGAACAATTATTTGGTATTAAAATTTTGAGCTCTGTCAAGGTTAATGCCCTCACCACATTGATGGAAGTGGTATTTAAAAAAATTTATTTATTTTGAGGGCCAGTTTTATAGGCAAACTAATGGAGTGGCCATGGGGGCAGCTTGTGCCCCCAGCTTTGCAAATTATATGATGGCCCAGTGGGAGGAAGAATTTATATTTAACAGTCAATTTGTGGGTTGTTGGATGCTTTATACGAAGTATCTGGATGACATCTTTATCCTGTGGGCTAATACTTTGGATAAGTTAGAAGAATTCTTCAGTTACATCAACAATACTGTGGATTTTTTTAATGTTCTTGATAATATTCAGATTTCCCATTTAGATGTTAAAATTTATAAGGATCTGGATAAAAATAGCTTATCTTCAAGTATTTATAGAAAACCAACGTTCTCTAATTCCTACTTACACTTTTCCAGCTGGCACCCAAGATATCAGAAAAAAATGGTTGTCAAAGGGCAACTGATTTGTTTGACCAGGATGGTATCTGATTTAAAGATCTTTCATGAGGAGTATAAAGTGGCACTGGAGATGTTTCAAAATAAGGGTTATCATGAGAACTTTTTTACAGGAAATAAAGGAGGCAGTAGTAAATAAAAGAAACAATATTTTTTTCAGCCTATCTTGAATCCCTCTAATTTATACCTGCCATTGAAGGTGGGGATGTGGTGAGGTTATTATCTGTTAACGGTTATTTAGATAAAAGTAAAAAATACTTTATCACAACCTGTACCTTGGACAGTAAATATATTGGTGAGTATATTAATAAAAATTGGAAATTGTTTCTGTCTGACAAAGAATTGTGTAATAAACTAGGGGATAGACCATATATTTCCTTTAGAAAGGACAAATCTATAAAAACTTATTTAGAACAAGTCGAAGTGCCATTTATGAGAATAAAAATTGACCATAGGGTACTTTTAAATGTGGATGTTGCTCACAGTGATCCTTGATTAATATTACTGTTCATTTCATTATCAGGGAGAAGATTTATACGGTGACAGGGTATTTTTCTTGCCTTACACATAATGTGATATATCTTGCTCAATGTAATTTTTGTCCTACCTTTTACACAGCACAGGCAAAACTACAAGGAAAGTATGGAAACGTATATACAAGCATATGTTGGATATCAAAAATAAAAAGATGACAAATGCTCTATATAACACACTGAGGAGTTTAACACTCACAGTTTTAATTTTTTGATAGTGGAACAGGTGAAAAATGATACTAAGGGTTGTATTATCAGTGAACATCTGGATAATGCTGAACTCAAATGACAATTAAGACTTGATGCTAGTAGCAGTCCTGGTTTAGTGACACCTGTTCGATAAATTTCTTGCTAAGACTAAGGTTTTATGATGCTTTATAAATAAATATTTTTTCTTAAATAATATTATGTTAAAGTTCTTTTTGGTGTGCATTTTGGTTTTAGATTGGCCTGAAAGTTAATTTTAATTTTGTGTTATTGAATTATTCAATTATAGACTGCATTGGTTGATTTGGTGTCATGTGATTATTAATTAATGTATTTAAATTGCTTTTTTTTAATGTGCATGTTGATCTGAATAAGTTCCTAGTGTCAGAGATGAAAGCACTTATCTAATAAACCTTTGAACATTTCATGTTGGTGGTTCATTACACATAGTAGATGTGTTTTCATGGTTTGGGCCATGTTACTTTATTATTTTGATATGTAACATCTATCTAATCTTGCCCAAGTATCATATTTTTCTGAAAAGTGTATATTAAACTTCATCCTGTCTTATTTTTATTATATCAATAAGCTCAAATAATGCATACTTGTTCTGTCATGGCATTGTGGGCAGAGTTGATAGTGAAGTTTGGAAGAAATGTGTTTTGAGGTAAAGAACAAGAATGTAGCTTTTTAGGGTTCGGAAGTAGTTGTACATTATTTAGCCATGTTTCAGTTGATAAGAAGGATTTGCAGAGCAGATGAGGTTTGTGTAATCAGTATACTGAACTAGGATAGCATTTTTGTAGCAGTGTAAAGGTCACTGATGACTATGTCGAAAGGTATGGAGCCTATTATAGATTCTTGTAGTACACCAGCATTTACTGGCAAGAAAGTGGAGAAATCATTTTTCCATTTCACTGATTGTGCTCATTTTGAGAGGTAGCTATGGAAATATTGCAGTGAAGAGTTGGTAAGCTCTAAGGATGAGAGTATATCTAGTAGGAAACAGTATCAAAAGCTTTTGATAAGACTAGGAAGATAGTGGAATTTAGGCTTCTGTTATTTCTATGTCTATTGACAATGTAAGCAAAATTTAGCAAAGCAGTAGTTGTTCTGAAATGACAAACTGTGGTGGGTTGAAGACAGAAGCTGGTTACCTATTAGATATTTGAAGCTGCATATTATATATATTTCCTAATATTGTTGATAGAGTAGATAAAATGATAAATGGCCTGTAATTTGAAAGATCTGTATGGATTCCACCCTTGTGCAATGGAATAATGTATTTTTTTTCCATAGTGAGGACTCTTTATTTTCCTATACTGATTGATTTATCATAATTGAGACTGGATATCCAATAACTTCAGATGCTATTTTATGATATTTGCCAAGTAGATTTTCAGGGGCATGGGCAGTTGTATTACACTTTAATTTTCTTCAGGTATTATTGATGGTATCTGTGAGAACCATTTGGAAGGACAAATGTTGAAAGAGGTTATTTGATTATGTGGGGACATTAACAGCTTGATTATTTGACTGGTTGTTTAATGACTGCACTGTCTGTATAAAGTGGGTATTGAATTGATTTTGTATCATTTTGTTTCCGTGTTGCTTGTCCTGGATTTAAAAATGTATTGACTGAGGCCCAGAGCAGTTTTATATTATTGGCTGTATGTTTTGATTAGCTGAGTAATAGGTTTTCTTATCTTTGGTGATATGTTGCTTTGCTAGAATTCTTGGTTGTCTATATCCTAGTAGTAAGAGCTGTTGTACTTTTTTCCAGAGCTTCTGGGCTTTGTCTCTTTGTTTCGTAATTTGTTTAGTTGCTAAGGATAGCCATGGGGCAAGGTTTGCTTTGACTCTTTTTATTCTGATGGGGGTTAGTGTGTTTATAACACCTAAGAAGATTGTTTTGAACTCAGAGACAGCATCATCTATGGGGATAGTCTTTTGTGACTGTCAGTTAAGGAGATCTCTTGTATTATTACAGGTGTCTTCATAAAACATAGTAAAGTTTTCTTACCAGGCTGTAATGATGTGTTTTGGAGCTGTTGCTTTGATAGCTTATGGTACAGACTGGTACCTGGTCACTTAGGCTGTCTGACACCGTTCCATGGAAATATATTTTATTTGGAGAGAATGTTAGGATCCAGTTGAAGGTTGATTATTTAGATGTGGCTTTGTTATATCCAGCTGGTGTGGTCATAAGTTGGGTGAACGTGTACAGATGTGTAGCATTGGCTGGATTTTCAGATTGTATGATTTGCCAATCTATATTAACATCTCCCAATATAGTGGTTGTGTGAGGGATTTTTGGGGAGGGCCAGTAGATATATCAAAATAATATGTAATATAACATAATATATACTTATGTTTTATAAAACCATGATTGTAATTGTCTTGTGAGTGTTTAGTTTTAGCATGTTAGTAAGATGTTTGAGTTACAGAAAGTTGGCAAGGTGTGAGAGAGAAAGAAGATATCTACTGTGTGCATTTGTAGAAAATAATGACACCACCAGCTTTCATGTTGCCTCTGCACAATCTAATAATGTTATAGCCTGGCAGGGCAATTCCTTCATTTGTTTGGCTTTGTTTCCTGGCAGAGCCAGGTTTTTGTGGCAGTTAAGATGTCTGGAATGTGTAGTGCTATCCATGCACGTACTTCAGGGAGGTTGTTCTAGATACTTTGTAAGTTGGTATGGTATATATATATATATATATATATATATATATATATATATATATATATAAAGACCAGGGTGGGATTGTGGGTGAGGTGGTAGCGATAAAGGAGCTGCTGGGGATATGCTCTCTGGTGCCTGAATATGCTGAGTTGGGCCTGGGTTTGGGTAAATGTCACAAACATACCTCTCAACCTCTAAGAGCAAGAAATCTGAACAAAGACATAAATAATGGGGCCACAAAGGCCCAAAAATAGAGACACTTTTTAAATACTGCTCTTACAAACTTAAAAGGTTGATAGAATAACATGTTTTGCATTAGTATGTACTTTCTGAAGGCTATGAAGTCTATAACTCAAATGTCTGCCATTATTTTTTTACTTCAGTCCTCAATGATTTGCCAAAGACTTGCCAGAAAACCACAATTTTATGAGAAAGAAACCAAAAATATGAGACAAAAATCTGGACAATCTGCAAAAAATCTGTACAATTGAGAGGTATGGTCACAACTATGTTTTATGGTTATGTAGGTGTGATTGTACAGGTAGAGGCATGTTTACTTGATTTTATTTAATACCCAGTTTGTGAGTAAATGGCTGTTGGTTTAGATAATTGTACTTGAAAAGTAGGATATATGAGTACTGATGTTGGTAGGGTGTGATTGGGAGATGAGGTTCAGAGGTATTTTGCTTGAAGGACAAAATATAAGAGTTTTATTGGAACTGAGAGTTATGGATGTTGGTAGGATGTTAAGTGTGTAAGTAGGAGAAGAAGTACAAGAATGAAAATTGCAGGAGAAACATGTCACTGAAATGTAAGAAATAAAGGGATTTGAAGGACAGCGGATGAGTATGTAGTTAAGATAGGATGTGGGGGAGGCTTTTTTGGTAAAAAAGAAGCTGAAATGTAGAACAGTAAGTGTAGTATCTTATTGACTGCATACAACAGCTTTGTTGAGCTGTCCCCTCCAAACTGTTACTAATGTAGTCCATCACTAGTATGGACAGTAGTGGACTCAGAGCTGAACCCTGATGAATCCTCCACTCCCACTGGAAACACCTGTGTAAGTCCCAACACTGTTCATACCTGTGTCTATGGATTTTACATAGTCTGCAGTAATTCTGACAATCTTTCTGGGACATCAAACCATCACAGTACTACCCAAATCAGCTTGCTGGACTTTGTTCATCTCTAGCTTTTTCTCCACTCTCTGTTTCACTGAAAACATCAGGTCAGTCATGTTGCATCCTGATCTGAATCGGAACTGTTCATCTCCTGTTTCAGTTTTTACTATTCTGCAATAATTTCCATGCAGTGTAACAGGAGTTTTATGTCTCTATACTGCTCACAGCTGTGAATGCCCTCTTTGTTCTTGTACACTGACAGTTGAATGCTTAACCTCCTGTCATCTGAGTTGCATTTTTCTCTCCGTACTGCTATGATTACCTACTAGACTATCTATCCCCTTCCTCCCCCAACATTGTGATCAGATGAGCTGAAACCTCATCTGAGTCCGCTGCTTTCCCTGAGTATAGTGTAGTAGTAAAACTATGTATACCCTGTAAATTAATTCTGTAGTAGTTATTAAAACATTTATTGTCTGTGTCCGTGGTCACTTTTTTGTAACACTCTGATAGCAATTACATACGCTTATAATTTCACACCAAAAGCTGGTCCTACCCTGACATTCACTGACACATACTATACATTATATAAATGATTTTCTCTTGTATATTGCTATGTTGAACAGATCACAAGGCTGAATTTTGATGGAAACAGTATAAAGGTAGCTAATCCTTGTCAGCAAGAGATATACCATATAGTTAAATTTTTTACTCAACTCGTCATTTTTGACCTGCTGTGCAATTAATCTGACAATATTGCTGTATACTGTTAAATATGTGGTTGGGGTTTGATGATGTAACAGGATACTATGTTGTAAAAGACTTATAAACTTGCTAGCTGAATGGTTTTGTTTATAAAGAGTATTACATTGGAGCTTTTCTCCCTCCATGTCCCTTTTGTAACTGGGTTATACTCAGTAAGGACCAACAAATTAACAATGTGCAACAAAACAAACAAAAAAATATAAAGAAAATCTAAATTTATTCAGAGCCATGAAATGACAATGAAGAAAGCTTTGCTGAGTCAGTGGTAACCACATTACTGCCTCCACTGTCAGTCTTAGGGAACAAAGATGCAGATGGTGACATTAATGGGAGGGGGTGTTATGATTCATATCCTGTTATTTGAGTCAGAGAAATGCTAAAGCAGTGTTATTCTTAGTTTTAAACATATGTTTCAAAGGGACCAAGTGAGGATTAAAAAAGTCCAAGCTGTATTCTAAAGTGCAAGTTGTATTTTAGAAAGGTATAACACAGTATAATATACGCTCACACGCACACACACACACACACACATATATATATATATATATATATATATATATATATATATATATATGTATGCATGTATATCTATACATATATATATATATATATATATATATATATATATATATATATATATATATATATATATATATATATATATATATATACATACATACACATGCATGCATATATGTATCTATATGTGTGTGTGTGTGTGTGTGTGTGTGTGTGTGTAGATATATATATATATATATATATATATATATGTATATATATATATATATATATATACACACACACACACACACACACACGCACGCACGCACACACTTGCACACACGCGCACACACACACTACTGGCAAAGTGAGGCTAGAAAAGTTACTAGAGTGCAAGGAAAGGAGAAAGAACAGGACAAGAAAGAGAAAAGGAGAGCAAAGCACAAGTGTAACAAATACACTGCATAATGCATTCTTTAATCTGGAATCAAATATACAAAGAAGACAAAAGAAAGACAAATTTATATTTAATCAAAGACCCTGCACTCACCACATATCATCTACACTGTCGAAACTTTTGAAAGTGAAGCAGCTTTTGAAGCATGAAGCTTTGATATTTGATTATGCCACAGTGCCTGAGAAAAATGCCAGCGTGGTGGGTGACTAACAGCATAACTGGTTAGATGCCACTACAACTGTAGTCACATATTGTAAGGCCAGTAAGCTATTATGCTTTCATCTTGAGGAAGCATTTTATTGATGTCAGGCAATTTAACAAAAATATGTTTGTAAAATGCCCCAGGCTTCTCAGTACCAAATATCATAATATCAGTTTTCTGAATGATGCTAGAGCTGGTCAACTTATAACCTATTATAATTCATCTGAAGACTGTACAGCCAGTGTCCACAGCTGGAAAACATACTTAGCCTGAAATAAGAAAGAGCTATGATGTAAAACTGTTTTATTTTCAGTTGAATTCCTTAGCTTCATTGTCACAAATGTCAGTCTGTAGAATGTGGTCTCTAGGTAGAGAATGACCGTATTAAAAAGGGTATTATTGTTTATCCCCAGGGAGCCTTGCTCAACTAGTATCTTGCTAGTTTCTTTCCTTGTACTGTTTTTTTTATTTATTTATTTTGCTGTCTTCAAAATGGAGATGACCCTAGTGTTTCTGCAAATCCACCTTTCTTAAATCTTCCGAAATCCACTCATAACACCATTGAAGAAATCCATCAAGGTTTGGGTCAATTCTTCACCCAAAGAAAGTCTGTATGATTCCCAGAGATCAATTTTCAGTACCATGTGACAGAAACACAGCTGACCCTAACTGGGAGCGCTGATGGTGAATTAGGGTATTATGTTCCCTTGATTCTATCACAGCAGCACTTATCCTAGCACGCCACCAGGATGTGTAACAGCATCACTGTACTATGTATGGAGAATGCTTATTAAATCCCAGAAAACTAACACTGATCCACTTCTGTTCATAAAGGCAGCCATCTTTACCATAGATATGCAGTTTTAGTTGACTTGGGACATCTACAATGATATTAATGTGTCCATGAATCTAAGTTGCATGTGGTATGGCTGAGGCTTCTCCCAATATCAGGCAGCTGCCCAGCACCCCACTGCTTGCTATGAAACTGTCAAGCTGAAGCAGATGAGGTGATTATGTGGTGGAGCAGATTCCTTGTTAGCCATTGTTATGGGATGACCATCAGAGAGATGCCTGCAGAGCTGAAGGTTATTTAGTAGCAGATTTAAACCACTGACAATGAACACTGAAATACTTATTTTAAAAAATGTTTCATTAACAGAAAAACACCAGTGGCCACTGCAGTTCTACTGTTGTGAGCTAAGTGTTTCAGTCACTTCTTATAGGTTGCATTACCCTAAGGTCCCCCATACCTCACATAAGTATCACTGGGGCTTGCTAAAGACAGATGCTGAATTTATTCTATACTGTTGTTGTTTTTCTTTCGGCTTTTCCTGGTTAGAGGTCGCCACAGCGGAACTCCGGTCTGCTAATGATTGACAGTTGATTTTTACAGTGCCGAGGTGCCAGCCCGACACCCAACCTTCAACTAAGGCATGCCCATTCACGCATGTCTTTCAAATGCCACTCAACCGCAGGGAGGACATGCAGACTCCACACAGAAGGCGCTCCAGCCGAGAATCGAACGGGAGAACCTCTTGCTGTGAGGCGACAATGCTAAACTGGCAGACATATATACATATATATATATATATATATACACACAGCTAAAATATTGTGTTTCTGACATTCCTCATATTTGTACAACCCTCAAGAATTTCCTACCACAGAGGCATGCAACATCTGATGAAGCCAAAGACAAATACAATACATGTTTGGAGCAGCTTACAATAGCTTGCTGAAATCATGACACTGTTGATAACCAGAAGTCAGATCTGGGATTACTATGAACGATGGTCAGTCCTTGTAGTGGGCTTACTGTTTTTGTTGCTGATGTCATACCTAGTATGACTGTTTGGATCATTAAGTTTTTGACTTCCAGATTTTATTTGTGTTAGTTTTTCTGTCCTAAACAGATCTGGCACACAACCTCATATTGTAAAATATAGCAATACACACCCCACTGCAATTTCTTACAGATTTCTAATGTGGCATCCATTTTGCAGTGAAATACCATGCAGAACCATTCTGGAAAGGCATTCCTGCAAGTGACCATGTTTCCTATAACAAAGTGAGTTGGAGCAACACTCTATGAAGGATGCCACATGTATTATGTACAGATAAATAGAATGGGTAAAAAATCAATATCATTAGGAGGCTGGAGGTATAGCCGAGTACAGTGTCAGAGCTGGCATGAAGACTGTACAGTGCGGAGTGAATACAGCCTGCTGTCCATGTCTGTAATCAAGCACCGCAGCCAACCTACGTTCTTCACTGCATGATGCTTCAGAGGGTTAACATGGTAAATATAAGCCATGGTATATGGAATGGAAGTATCAGTGCAGTCATGTTAAGTGTTACATTTTTGTGAAGGAAAGGGGGGAAGTGAGGTCAGAAGAACATAGCTGCAAGCAGTAAGCCATGTGTTATTAACTGGACAGAAGTATGAAAGTTCTTAATATACACCATTTGTCTTTTTAGAGCTAGAGACTCAAGCTTTAGCTGGAAAGATTAATAAATGAGGAAGTAAGCCATTGGATATTCTATGACAGGATTGGCTGCTGCAAGGTGACCTTTAGTTAGAGCATATTTTAGAGAACTGAATCAAAACCTGAAACAGTGAAATATGAAGGCGCTGAAGGGTTAGTGGAGGCTGTTTTTGATTAAACGTTGTCCTGTCATAAATGAAAAAAAAAAGAAGGGATCGCTGGAATTGCCTGTAGTTGTAAAACAAATAAAGAGAAACATCAGCAGTCAGGAGAGAGCACAATAAAAGGACACAGATGTAGTAGTTCCTGCTTATAAAGAATAGGAAAGCAGATGTTTGCTTTGTAAGCTATGATGTGATGGTAACTTTATGCAATCCCAAAATCCACCTGTGACATATAGGAGTGTGCCTGTAGGGAAACTACATCTCTGTTGCATTATGATGGCAAGATAATTAGAAATACAACAGCATGAGAGCTGAGATTATTGCTGTCTTTTTGTCTTGATTTATACACATATGCAAGGAACATTACAGTCCACCAGCAGGTGGCACTCCCTCACAGTTATCATTAAATTGGAGGTCTGCTAAGTCTGGTCCTATACCTCCAACTGTACAATTGATGGTTTAGTTCATTCTCCACTTTTGCTGACTGATGAACAGCTGATCCAAGTACTAGCTAATTTGCATTTTGTCTTTGATTACATTCTGGTTTTACAATTAGTCACACATCAAAAAGTCTAGCAAGTTTCATAGCTGTGGGACATACTCATCCTTTCAATTTTGAACCATATCAGTCATCATGGCAGTCTTATTACTGGTCACGGTATCTGATAGTACAGCTGCTTCACATACACCCTAAGCTCTACCCACTGTAAGCCCACACTCTCATTACACTATTGACCTTCTGAATCCAAACTTGTTTTTAATTTAGCAGGTGACTTAGTATATTCTCTCATACTCCAAAGAAGTGCTGAAGGTGAGTGGGCAAGCTTTTAAGCTGATTATAATTATGTTTACAGTGTGTGTGTGTGTGTGTGTGTGTGTGTGTGTGTGTGTGTGTGTGTGTGTGCGCACATATGCATGCGTGCATAATTTCTGTGATAAACTGTCATCCTATCCAGAATTATACACAGCCCAGAATTGTATAAAGTAGATAACTGGAAAATGAATGAAAGAATTAATGCAACACTGATGTTAAAAGAAACATGGTAGACAAGCAGTACATCTAAAAATCAGACTGAAAATGCAGTTCTAAAGTAAAGTGTGATGTTCCACTTTACTTTCCACACCCACCTCATACTCTTCACTGTTTATATTAGCACTGGTAGTTGTGGTGCCTGGTTCCCCAGAATCAGCGTGTTGAACTTGGAAAAGCTGAAGAGCACAGGTTGCCAAGCTGAGCACAAATGTAATTCTAAACTGAAGCACACAAAGTGTATTCAAAAAACTGAAAATCTCCTCCAATCTATTGCAGTTACATTGTGTCCAGCTTATGTGACACACTCAGCTGTATACCACTTTCAAGATTTGGAATCACACCAGAAATATCCAGAGACCAAGAGGAGATCAAGTAATCTTTTGTATACTTTTCAAATAAAATATCTAAATTGCTTTACGTAAATGTGATGATATTTTTTATTTTTGTGCTTTCTGCTGTACTACAAAACCATCCAAGCAAAGGCTTTTTCCAGTCATAACTGCATACAATATCAGTTTTTTTTAATAGGGTTTGGCAGTAAAACACATAGGTTATTACTGATCTGGGAAGGCGTAAGTTAACCTCTTATCCCTTCTAAGTACTGACCATATTTAGCATTACAAAATGTAACAGGATATCTGGCCCATAAATATTTGCTTCATTATTATTTGCTTGCTGCTGCTGTTTTTCCCTAAATAAACAGTCCACTGTTGTCTCTCACATCTCCCCCCAACTCTTCCATTTTAGATTGACCACCCAAAACCCTCCACTCTTACTTACATTCTACTAACCTGCAGCATAGTCAGTTCCACTGCAGCTAACTGCTTAATGGACTTTGATTAAATTACCATAATGTCATGACTTCTTAATGTTTTGAACTGATATTTTCAGTGTGGCATATCTCCATCTCATGAACATGCCTCAGTCAATTGACAATTCTGACTGAAACTGTAATTTCACAAAGAGACTGCAAATTCTCTTTTAAAGGATACTTCAGAGTTCATGATGTATATTCCTAAGACAAATATTCTTGAGGTTTTTGTCTCAAAATATTAGTGCCAAAATCATGACGCAGCTTTTAATTTGAAGTATGTTTTGTCATAAATTTAATAATATTCAACATTTATGCACCAGATTAACAAGACACCATCTGTAACACCCCATACCACAAACAACTGAATTTTCCTTGCACATTTTTATCCCAAAAGACAATTTTGGATGGAAAACATAATTTCACATAGTGACTATGAAATCAGATGTTAAGACAGAATTGCACAATGACAATTAGTATATAAGGGTGACAGACCAGTGTGTAGGTTTTGTCTCCAAAAAACATTCTTAACAACCAAAGTTATTACTCCATGCTTCATCTGATGACATTTCATTGTAATTTTATATAAGTTCAACATTTTTACATCTAAAACTAGAACATGTCATCTGTGGGATTTCACACATTTCATTATGTAGACCCTCTGAGATAACTATTACGAAATTTGTCTCAAAAATATTACTAACTGCTAAAGTTATGGATCTGTATTTCATCTCTTCCCAAGCTAAACCTGAAAAGTCTATGAAGACAAACATTCTACCCTTGTTAACAAAGATATATAAATAATAAGTTAGTAGATAAATAAATGCATTCTGCTGTATTTCCTTATAATTTTATTAAAATTCCATTTTTACACCAAATTTGCAAAAATCCATTCCCAGGCTTCACCTGATATACAATGCATTCATTATCTTAACACATTTCCATTTCAAAATATTATTCCAGAGGAGAAATATTATATAAATGGCCCATAAACTCACCTTTTAAGATACACTTTTACAATGACATTTTAGGGTTCATGACATACATTCATCAAATGAGGATTCTTATTGTTTTGCACCAAAATGTTGCTGTCAAAGTTATGAGACAGTGTGGGAAACATCAACATTTCTACACAATATTTGAAAAATTTCACATATAAACCTTTTCCTCATGAATGGCTGTGCTGTCTTTCCACACCCTCTGTCATTCAAGTTCTGCGCTTATTGGGCAGAGTCACCCCCCCCCCCCCGCAACCTCACCTTGCAAACTTAGCCCCACTCTCACCATCTCCTGAATCATATCAAGTATGATGCAGTGGTTAGTGCCAATGCCAAACAACTCCAGGGTCTGTGGTCTGTTTATTGTCTTCGTTTACTTTAGGATTTTTGTGTTCTCCCTCTGTCCATGTTGGTTCATTCTGAATTCTTTGGTCACCTTTCATTCCCAAAGACATTCAATTTGATTTGCTACTCCTGATCTGCCACACAGCTACTTCTTATCCTTGTCATTATTGTCTGTGTCAGGGCTGAAAAGGGTCAACAGCCTCAGTGAGCTTATTTAATTATTGCATGATTAACCACATAAACTCTTTGTGTAAAAGTTAAGCAAATTAAACTGCAGTACACAGAGATTCCCTCTTCTCATTCTACTGGCAAAGATTTTTTTGTGGTCAAGGATGGCGAGATAGCAAGAATTTGTGTGCAGTATTTTTATTATTATTATTCATTTATTTGCTTTTGTTTACCGTGAAAGTCTAGGGCCCAGGGAAAAGAGCTCCGCAATGTAGAAAAAATTAGACAAAACTATAAATATTCAAGATGCAAACACATACAGTGTGCACAGATAACACAAGTTTGGAATATTTACAAAAAAAGCAAAGCAAGAAATTGAAACTTGTGAATACCAATAATCAATGAGATGGAGAAATATAGGTGGAGCAATGGCTGTACAAATGATGACTGCATGAAATGGTAAGAAATAAGAGCAATAGGAGATGTAAGGGTATACAAGAAATACAAGTAGTGTAGCCAAGACTGACATAAGATAGCGCAGGTGGAGACAGTTTTTTGTTAACAGCCAGACAGACAGAGGCAAAGAGTATATTTATATAGAATACAGTTACTAAAATGTGTTATAATAAGAGAGCATATTTGATAAGTGGTGCATGTCTGAGATCCAGCATTTTTCAGTTACACATACATGCAGTACAGCATTTATTTGTAGGAAACAAAGTATGCCTAGTGCTCATAAACATTTTGCAGTGTTGTAACAAAGGTGAAGATATAAGATTTATTTTCTTAATGTTTTTGTTTCAGTGTACATTTCTTCTTTAGATTTCGACAGCATTTATAATCAGTATTTAATGGCACTCATTTTTTTCTGTGTTCTCGTTGCCTCCATGCTGATGAACATCAAACTTTCCCTTATTCTTCTTAAACCCATTCATTATCCTTACTGGGTACCCCTAGCACAGAGGTGAGAGTTGACAAAGGAGACCTTCATCCAGGCAGCTATGGAGGTAGTTAGTCCCCTCACTGAAGGCACTTCTTTTAAAGCCTTAACGTCACTCCTGGTGGCTGATAGGCTACCCCATGGTAATGATGTGGGAGATGCTATGTGCATGTGCATGTGTATACCTCCTCCCAGTAGGTAATGAGGGTTATCCTTACTGGTGTGGGATTGCTCAGCCAGTATCTTCAGTGCTGCCTTTTTTGTTCCTTGCAAATATCTCCTTGCATGGGTGACAATCAGCCAGACAAAATCAGCACTCCTGCCTCTTAGGATGGGTGACCTTTCACTTCCACCCTCTCCTGCTCAGCTGTTCCATCCCCTTCGCTGCTTTTCAAACTCAGATCATCTGGGTCATCATAGTCAAGGATTTATCCCTCTATACCACAGAGCTGAGGTACTCATTTTGATTTAAACAAGAAATGTTATTTTTTGATATTATCTTTTTTTTCCCAATGGATTTATATAGCTTTCTTATCATTTCCTACAAATGTAGCAAGATAAGGTACAAAGCCTCAGTACTTGTTTTGTTTTTCGATCAGCAAGCATATATATTATTATTAGTCCAAATTGATATTATTCAGTTCTTTGCTTAGAACATAATGTCTTTTCCCCTTTGCCTTCTTCTTATCAAATTGATGCAGCTAATAACTAACACGTTAACATATGAACCTATGATATCAACAAATGCTTCAGATACAAAAATAAAACAAAAGCTGTCACACACCAAACTCATACTTGTACTGTCAGGCAGTTTTTTAAGCAGTTGTATCTAAACTTCCCAGAAAATATAGCTTACTATGATTCATATAGTGTAGAACTCGTATAGTAATGAATCAGTCCCCTTTGTTCTAAAAGAGCTTTAGGAATAGACAGTCATTTATGCCAGGCTTACTATGAGCATTATGCTCTGCAATCCAACCATGTTGCTTATATTCAGTGTTGTTACTAAACACACTGCTCATTACATTCAAATGCATGCTTCCAAAAATGGAAATTTAGTTATGTTCCTCATTACATATAATCATATGCTTACTGCATTTGCTTCAGTGTGCCTCAGTTTTCTGTAACGTATCGCTGTGTTCTTTTAATTCACGATTCATTTTCCATGTGTAATAAGTAGCACTTTCAGAATGTAACTTCTGATGCTAAATTAATAATACATCAGTACTGCTAATCTACTTATAGACTGCACAGCTGAAACAATGAATAGCATCCCATTTAATAAATCTAACAGAGCATTCCGTATAATCATTCATATGACATACTTTTTGTTAAGTTTTACAAGTAGTCACAAATAAACTTTGGTTTATTACCAACCACGTTACTAATTTCAGTAGCTGTAAGAATAAATCAATTCCTAGAAATGATTTTAGAAATAGCTGACAAATCATTACTATATGTAATAGGGAATCATAAAGCACTCATACTATACCTATTCTAACAAGTGTGGTTAGGAGTGCCATGTATATAAGGTCAGACTAAACCATTTCTAGAAAAATGCATTTATTTTCTGAATCTGTTGATTATAACATCAGCCCAATTCTAAAAGATGGCATTCACTGTCGTGAGCCATGAAGACTTCATCATCTGAGATTTGATGATACTCATGCAATATAAAAATGTATTCATTTCAACAACTGCCAAAAAATGTAAATATTTCCTTGGAAGTTTAATACTTTCTTCTTAGACTTGTCCTTTAAAGAGAGATGTTTATTTCCAAACCCTGGTTCCCACTATCATTAATTGAGATCGATCTTAACTACACACCGGCAGGCAGCCTTTGACAAGAAAACATGACAAAACAACAAACAGAAGATTCTCTGAAGTCATTAACTGGTGTCAAATGGAAACTGGCTATGCTGTATATATGATGATAACCCAAGGGACATAATGAAAGTTAATTTTTTTTACATGAGCAAAACATGAATATGTTTACCAGCCAAGGCCAGATTAAACCTTGGGGGGGCCTAGGCCTCCGAAGTAATGTGACCACTGGATTAGCCACCCAAGTTATGTGATCACTAGTCACTTGACCACTGGAGTCTTGTACCATTTAAGCTTTCAGAAATTATTTGTATAAGGAAATGGTATATAAACCCAGATTAAAATTGGCATTTAAACAAAAAATGTCATTTATTAGTGCTTTTAAATTCTGTTAGATAGGGAATCACTTACTTTGACTCCTCAGTATCCTGTGCTGGAAAAGGTCAGATGCAGACAAGATAACAGTTAAAAGAAAAATCAGATCTACTACATGTACCCTTGGTGCTGTAGTCCCAAAGGGCCTGCCAAACCAGCTTAATTACCCTCAAAGAAAAGAAATAAAAATTCACCCTCTACATATTGCATTTATAGCATAACATATTACAATTAAACAAGCAATCAAATATAATATATGTATTCTTGCTGCTGTAGTTCAAAAAAGTTTGGGATATCAACTTACCCTTAAGAAATAAGTTAACATTGCATTTACCCATACTGCTGTGAAACACTTGGCTGCAAAGGATCACAGACACATCATATAACTTCTGCTTAATATATGGAACCATACCATTGTAATCCATATTTGGGTTCAAAAGGTATGAGAAAGAAACCAGTTATGTCACCTTTAAGTTAACAATTGTTTATAGGTTCATAGGTGTGTACTAGGCTAATGACCACTGAGACCTTTTTAAGCCTAGTTATGCATCTGAAAGCTCTGACAGGAGGGTAATGCAAGCAGGGGGTTGGAAGATGAAATATTTACAAGCAGGGGCCTAGGAGATTAAACATTTCTATACTGCATTTATCTTTATGTCTCAGGGGCAAGCTGAAAAGGGCCTGGTACACCTAGATAACAATTAAAAAAGCAATCAAACATTATGCAGATACCCTTGCTGCTGTGGTTTAAAAGGGTTTAAGAAACCAGCTCACTCACCCTTAAAGAAAGGAATTAAGCAACTTGCTCTGAATGTTGGATTTAACCTCTACTGTTGAGATTCACACTGTGCTGAAAAGGCAAGGATCAGAGGTGCACCATGTAACAAAAGAATATAATTAATGTAATATCCTTACCATGGTAATTGAGCAACTCAGCCTTAAGAAATTAAGTAATCAAATGTCCATAAATGTTGCATTATCCTTATCATTATGTCCAGCATTATTGCCGAGACAGGTCCAAGGCACACCAGACACCAATAAAAAAAAAACAAGAAAAATATCATACATGTATACATGCGTTTTAGAAAAAGTCTGAGGCCTACTCATTGTTAAGAAATTAATTAAACAACATTTCAAATATATTGCATTTAATCTTCCTTTTCTGTTCCACATTATGGCTGAAAAAAGTCCATGGCTCACCAGAAAACTTGACTGAGAAAGAAAATACTACTGTGTATATAATGCATGTAACATGTAGCAGGACTTCACTCATTAAATTATCTCTTCCCATACACTTCTAATGAGCTATGATCTGTTGCAAAACATCACTCACTGATGATGTCCTTATGCTTGGTGCTTGGAAGATGGATTTAATCTGGGAGTTGGTATTAGGAGAAAGGGGCCATATGGGTAGTACTGGCTAAAATAAAATGAGCAGCACAGTGCAACAATGTTACATGCTGTTACCCAATGCTTGTTATGAACACAGCCTTATAGAAATATGTACAGACAGCAGTTCTGACTGAACTTAAATATAATAAAAAACATGTTTATCATCCTATTCCTACCAGACTCAGTAGATGTGCACAACCATATACATTTTTCTGTCATAAAATGTTAAATGTTACATACAAACTTACAAAAAAAAGTGAAACAAGTGTGCATCTCAGTTCCTTGAACCAAATGTGTACTGTTGTAAGCATTTGATTAGCATAATGAACCACCTGAAATGGAAATCTACAATTGAAAAAAAATTATTTCCAAATTAACTTAGCCATTTATGCAATTCACAAACTTGCCTTTCAAGGTACTTCATTAAGAGAAATGTTCCTGATTTTGAGTCTTAAAAAGTCCATGTTCCTTATTGTTCCACATTGAAAGGACCTGACACACATTCAGAGTGAGCGTTGCCGCCTCACAGCAAGAGGTTCTCCGGTTCGATTATCGGCTGGGGTGCCTTCTGTGCAGAGTCTGCATGTCCTCCCTGTGGTTGCGTGGGTTTCCTCCGGGTGCTCCGGTCTCCTCCCACATCCCAAAGACATGCAGTAGGTGGATTGGACACTCTAAATTGGCCCTAGGTGTGAGTGTGTGCATGTGTGTGCCTTCTGTGGCGACCCCTAACCGGGAAAAAGTCAAAAGAAGAAGAAGAAGTCCATACCTCTCAACCTCTTAGCTCAAGAAATCTGGATAAAACCTAAAATAATGGCGGAGGGGAGGCCATAAAATAGAAACAGATTTTAAATATTGCTCTTATAAAATCAGAATGTTCCTATATTCAGAGGTATTGTACTAGCATGAACGTTTCTGAAGGATATGAAGCCTGAAACTCAAATGTATGTCATTATTTAGTGACTTTAATCCTCAGTGATTTGCTTGCAAGCCATATATTTTATGAAAAATGGACCAAAAAAATTGAAGCAAAAAATCTGGACATTCTGTGAAAATCCGGACAGTTGAGAGTATGACTGATACATATATTAAACAATACTGAATCATATTAATGCATAAAAAGAATGTTTTATAATTACAGGGGCAGATTCAATAAAGCCTACACTAAGTGTACATGATATGTATTCAAGAACATTCTTATCAGATTTTTTGTGCTATCTAGTCACTCAGAAAGATTACATTAAGTGTACATGCAGTGTACAATTTCTGGTAACCTTTGTGAATCCCTGTCAATATTTAAAGCTGCAAGAATATTAGTAAGAAAACTAAAATTAAGAGAAAGAAGGTGTGAGTTATGCCTGTGTTGTGTTTACTCAGAACAGTGTACAGTTAGTGTAAGATTTATTGAATCCCAGAGATAAAGTAACAAATTTTAACCCTCATGTGAGATTTCTAGATGAAATTGTTAGTAAGCTGTTATTAAGTGCCCCACATTTCGCCCAATTGCTCCACATTATGAGAGATAGCGTTCCACATTCTAGAATCAGGTAATGTACTTAATTTTCTTAATAATATAATAATATTTCAAAAGTAGGATAATAGAAATAAATTGTGGGTAATGCATAAAGTAAGTAATCCACACCCAGGTTATAGAAATAAATTGTGGACAATGCATGAATTAAATACTCCATATCCAGATTATAGAAATAAGTTGTAGGTGATGCATAAAGTAAGTACTGTACAACCAGGTTATAGAAATAGTGTGTGCTGTGCATGATGTAAGCACTTGGCACTAAGGTTACATTAAATACTGCAAACTAGAAGTTTTGCATGTTTGCACATACCCACTGGCTTCCGTCCTTAATAAACATACAAGTTTCATCATAATGAAAATAATTGTATACTCATTGAATTAAACTATAATTCCATTGACAGAGAAAATGTTGCTTCTGCTAATAGTTGGGCATCAAAATTAATCACCTTCATAAATGTTAATCTTGGGCAGATGGCAATATCATTGGCAAGAAGTAGCAACATACTGGATATCATCCACACAATCATCTCTGCCAGCTGTACTAAGATAAATATCATCACAGCCTTTCACTCTGATCAATGCCATGATCTTTGCCAAATATACAAACCTAATAAATATGATACCATCGACAAGGATCCTCCAAATGGCATGTATAATGCCCTGAATTATAGACTTGCATTGGTCAGCTAGGATTATACAGTAAGCCCACTGCAACTTGTTGGTGAATGATTCATAACAGCCTCCATCACTTTGTACAACATAATTGATAAATTCATCCCCATGAAGTATATAGTGAAAAATTCTGCAGTTACAAAAATCAAATTATTAAATCAAAAGAAAAGAGGAAAAGAGCTTATGGGTCCTTAACACTTTACTCAGCCCAGTTCAGAGGTATATACTAGGCTAATGACCACTAGACTTATAAACCCAAATGTGACCCACAAATTTGATTTAAATAGGAGTGATTTACAAACTACCTCTGTCCATCAAACATATAGGTGCCAGACCAGGGGTGAATTTCTGATTACCCATCCACTGATCCAAGTTGGACCTAAATAGGGTTTGGGAGGAACTCTGCTTCACATGAATGGGAAGCTTGTTCCAGACAATGGGATTCTCTGAGAAACATATCTGTCTCTCCAAACTCAAAAACGAACAGCTGTTTTACCTGGATGGTTTCTTATGTGGTATATCTGTCTCTCCAACATATCCAATTTATGTTGTAAGACTAGGGTAAGCACCATTTGGTAAAAACAATCAAAAGAAACAAAGCTTCATTCAAGGTTAAAGTTTCCATCAAGATGGATAAGAATAAGACCTCCTGCAATCAAGTGCATAAAATGAATGGGGGTTATTGAGTAAGAAGGGTCTATATCACATCAGTGAACGCTAAAAATAGTGAACGCTGATATATCGAACTTCAAAGTCCAAAAGCTGAAAACAACGAAGGAACGGATCAGCGGATTTGTTCCCAGGGAATGTAGTGTGCTACAAAAAAAGTGCTACTATTGTGGCAAAAGCACCAACAGATAGAGCTAACACAGCAATGCACACATTTGAAAGCAAATTCCACACTACTAAAGGGAATTCCACACATTCATCCTTACTGCAACATGATCAAATCAGAAATTATATGTGAATTTATCAACTTTGCTCTAATTAAAGTCAGTAACATCAGTTGCATGGGACCGGATGAGATATTTGGAAGCCTAATTTGTGCAGTGAAAAATGGCTCAGCATTCCTTCCTTTGCATAAGAAAAGAATCACAGACACCAACAGTTCTGGACCAGTCAGCATCACAAGCATATAGTGCAAGCCATCCTCATATCATGTAAGGAATCATGGAATTTATTCAGGCAAAAATGGGAAGCTTTCTTTGTGATGTAATCCAATACAT
This sequence comes from Protopterus annectens, assembly GCF_019279795.1. Lineage (NCBI taxonomy): Eukaryota > Metazoa > Chordata > Ceratodontiformes > Protopteridae > Protopterus > Protopterus annectens. Next base: position 1,192,612,694 of record NC_056735.1, on the reverse strand, counting down.
CTTATCAAAGTATCTCTAGCTGCTTATCATACATTTCATCGAGAGTGAGAATATTTATCTGTTTATGCAGATTTCCCCAATCTGGGCATCTGGCTAAAGTGTTTAATATTATACTCCTGTGGAAGAAATCATATGTAAAAATAGGCAAATTAAGCTGTAATAACTTGGGTCCACAATTGCTTGTACAGGACATGGTCATACACAACACATGGGTTACATTAGGAGGACTCATATCCTCACCATGAAATGCCACCAATAGAGTCCATCAGCCATTGTCTTGGGTGGGGGGGGTACTCCTTTTTAGTATTTCCTTTTAGAAGTCAAAATGGACTGACTCTAGTTTCTGGCACAGGAAATATGCAGATGACTCCAACCTTACCAGAACCAGCAGCAGACAGCAGGCAGGCAGCATCTGGAGCAAATTTAAGCAAAGTACCAGCAGCAAAGAACAGGCAGGCAGCATCAGAAGAGGAGGCCAGCAGCACCAGACCCAGTCCAGCAAACAGCAGCAGGCAGGAAGCATTATGTACACAGTTCTCTCAGTCCTCATATTGCCATGCCGGCAGGATCAGTCAAGTAGCTAGCCACAGCAGTACAGATAGACAGATACACAGACTGAAACTTCCAATCACCTACAGTGACAGGCTCAGTTCATCTGTTAGATCAGCCTCTTAAGCTGTTGTGCCATGTCTGTGTTGCTTGCCTGCTAGTCTATTTATAGTGGAATTTGGATAGGAAAAAATTGTCAAGTCAAATGAAAGCAAAAAGAAAATAGAGATACTATAACAGTGGAATGTCCCTCCCCCCATATCCTATCAACCAATCATTTGATTTAATTCACAGATCAAACTTAATGGAGAACAGCTGTACCTTAATCTTCTTGTTATTCTAGTCTGTGACGTGTGGTTATCTGTCTTTGTCTTCTTATCTATCAGATATAAATATGATGACAAGGAGTTGGAGACAGACAGCTGCACATCTGAGCAAACAAATTATTCATACTGTGTGTGTGAGTACAGTGGAAGGAAGAGAAGAGAGATCAGTCCTGAATAGTTGCAATCCAGGAAAAGAAGAGGTAACATTTATCTAACAAGTTGAATTAACTGTTATGTTTCTGTGCCTCCTGCCATCTTTAGGCAGTGTGTGACTATGTGTTGCATTGCATTGTGTTGCATTCCCCCACTCCAGTCCATTTAGGATTGCCAGTCATTCCCTTATCTATGTATTCCTCAGACTCATAGCACTTGATCATGCCTGGACTTTCTTTAGCTCTGCTTGCATTGTCATAAAGGGGAAAGGTGAAAGCTGCAAGGAGGACTACAAGGTGCTAAGCTTTGTTCAGTTCTGTCGGTCCTTTATTTCATTTGGCAGAATAGTCGACAGTGAAAGACAGACAGTTAAAAACCACAATAACATTCTTGTGTCAGCCAACAATGTCTCATCAGCAGCCTAGCTGTGTTTTCTTACTTCAGTCAAGAGCTGGTCAACGATGGTCCCTCCTGTTCCATGGGTTACATTAGGAGGACTTGTACCCTTACCATGAAATGCCACCAATAGAGTCCCTCAGCCATTGTCTGGGGGTACTCCTTTTTAGCATCTTCTTTTGGAAGTCAAAATGGACTGACTAGTTTTTTGGCTCAGGAAATATGCAGATGACTGCAACCTTGCAAGAAAGCATTGCAGTTAGTCCCAGTGACCCCACACCTCCTTACAGTGATATTTTAGATACAATGTTGCTGCAGAAATGACCTTGCCTTCATTGTCAGTCAATGTAACATTCTTGTATTATCCTCTGTTAGCTTTATTAACAATATGGACACCAACTAAAACTTGACAACTAGTAATTTCCTAGTAACTAATGCTACCCGACTTAAACCCCACTCATCACTCTCCGTGTCATCATTATTATGTTACAGTGATATTGTGCAACATTGTTACAAGAAATGTGAATTCTTAACCTAACACACAGACAGACACACTGGCCAGATTTCAGGATTTACCCAACACAGGACAGAAGATCAAGAAATGGAGGGACAAGGAGGCAGAAGCACCATAATGTTCCTTTGCCTTTTATATTCCTTAGACTTGAGCTGAAGTGTACACCTTCTTCTCCCTTCTTATTTGCAGTCCAGCTACAGCAGCACCTTAATTATGACAGCCAAGGAGGAGGCAGACAATCAGCATCAGATGGTCATCATCAGAAACATGTATAAGCAGAGCACCAGCAGCAAACAGCAGTAGAAGCAGCAGGCAGGCAGCATCAACAGCAAGCTTAAGCAATGCACCAACACCAGAAGCAAATAGCAGACATGCAGGATAAATCAGAAGCAAACAAGCAAATCACCAGAGGCAAACAGCATGCAAGCAGCATTAGCAACAAGTATAACAAAGCACCAGCATTAGCAGTGAACATTAAACAGACAGGCAGTTTCAGCAGTAACTTTAAGCAAAGTTCCAGAACCAGCAGCAGATGGCAGGCAGGCAGCATCTGGAGCAAATTTAAGCAAAGTACCAGCAGCAAAGAACAGGCAGGCAGCATCAGAAGAGGAGGCCAGCAGCACCAGACCCAGTCCAGCAAACAGCAGTAGGCAGGCAGCATTATGTACACAGTTCTTTCAGTCCTCAGATTGCCATGCCAGCAGGGTCAGTCAAGTAGCTAGCCACAGCGGTACAGACAGATAAACAGACATACAGACTGAAACTTCCAATCACCTACAGTGACAGGCTCAGTTCATCTGTTAGATCAGCCTGTTAAGCTGTTGTGCCATGTCTGTGTTTCTTGCCTGCTAGTCTATTTATAGTGCAATTTGGAGAGGAAAAAAATGTCAAATCAAATGAAAGCAAAAAGCAAATAGAGATACTATGACAGTGGAATGCCCCGCCCCCATAGCCCATCAACCAATCATTTGATTTAATTCACAGATCAAACTTAATGGAGAACAGCTGTACCTTAATCTTCTTGTTATTCTAGTCTGTGACATGTGGTTATCTGTCTTTGTCTCCTTATCTATCAGATATAAATATGATGACAAGGAGTTGGAGACAGACAGCTGCACATCTGTGCAAACAAATTATTCATACTGCGTGTGAGCACAGTGGAAGGAAGAGAAGAGGATCAGTCCTGAATAGTTGCAATCCAGGGAAAGAAGAGATAACATCTATCTAACAAGTTGAATTAACTGTACTGTTTCTGTGCCTCCTGGCCTCTTCAGGCAGAGTGTGACTATGTGTTGTGTTGTGTTCCCCCACTCCAGTCCATCTAGGACTGCCAGTCAGTCCCTTATCTATGTATTCCTCAGACTCAGAGCACTTGATCATGCCTGGACTTTCTTTAGCTCTGCTTGTATTGCCATAAAGGGGGAAGGTGCAATCTCCAAGGAGGACTACAAGGTGCTAACGTTTGTTCAGTTCTGTCAGTCCTTCTTTTCATTTGGCAGAATAGTCAACAGTGAAAGACAGACAATTGAAAACCACAATAACATTCTTGTGTCAGCCAGCAATGTGTCGGCAGCAGCCTAGCTGTGTTTTCTTACTTCAGTCAAGAGCTGGTCAACGATGGTCCCTCCTGTTCCATGGGTTACATTAGAAGGACTTGTACCCTTACCATGAAATGCCACCAATAGAGTCCCACAGCCATTGTCTGGGGGTACTCCTTTTTAGCATCTTCTTTTGGAAGTCAAAATGGACTGACTAGTTTTTGGCTCAGGAAATATGCAGATGACTGCAACCTTGCAAGAAAGCATTGCAGTTAGTCCCAGTGACTCCACACCTCCTTTCAGTGATATTTTAGATACAACGTTGCTGCAGAAATGACCTTGCCTTCATTGTCAGTCAATGTAACATTCTTGTATTATCCTCTGTTAGCTTTATTAACAATATGAGCACCAACTAAAACTTGACAACTAGTAATTTCCTAGTAACTAATGCTACCCGACTTAAACCCCACTCATCACTCTCCTTGTCATCATTATTATGTTACAGTGATATTGTGCAACATTGTTACAAGAAATGTGAATTGTTAACCTAACACACAGACAGACACGCTGGCCAGATTTCAGGATTTACCCAACACAGGACAGAAGATCAAGAAATGGAGGGACAAGAAGGAGGCAGAAGCACCATAATGTTCCTTTGCCTTTTATATTCCTTAGACTTCAGCTGAACTGTACACCTTCTTCTCCCTTCTTATTTGCAGTCCAGCTACAGCAGCACCTTAATTATGACAGCCAAGGAGGAGGCAGACAAACAGCATCAGACAGTCATCATCAGAAGCACGTATAAGCAGAGCACCAGCAGCAAACAGCAGTAGAAGCAGCAGGCAGGCAGCATCAACAGCAAGCTTAAGCAATGCACCAACACCAGAAGCAAATAGCAGACATGCAGGCAAACTCAGAAGCAAACAAGCAAGTCACCAGCAGCAAACAGTATGCAAGCAGCATCAGCAACAAGTATAACAAAGCACCAGCATTAGCAGTGAACATTAAACAGACAGGTAGTTTCAGCAGTAACTGTAAGCAAAGTACCAGAACCAGCAGCAGACAGCAGGCAGCATCTGGAGCAAATTTAAGCAAAGTACCAGCAGCAAAGAACAGGCAAGCAGCATCAGAAGAGGAGGCCAGCAGCACCAGACCCAGTCCAGCAAATAGCAGCAGGCAGGCAGCATTATTTACACCATTCTCTCAGTCCTCAGATTGCCATGCCAGCAGGGTCAGTCAAGTAGCTAGCCACAGCAGTACAGACAGCTAGACAGACACACAAACTGAAACTTCCAATCACCTACAGTGACAGGCTCAGTTCTTCTGTTAGATCAGCCTGTTAAGTGGTTGTGCCATGTCTGTGTTGCTTGCCTGCTAGTCTATTTACAGTGCAATTTGAAGAGGAAAAAAATGTCAAATCAAATGAAAGCAAAAAGCAAATAGAGATACTATGACAGTGGAATGCCCCTCCCCCAGATCCTATGAACCAATCATTTGATTTAATTCACAGATCAAACTTAATGGAGAACAGCTGTACCTTAATCTTCTTGTTATTCTAGTAAGTGATGTGTGGTTATCTGTCTTTGTCTCCTTATCTATCAGATATAAATATGATGACAAGGAGTTGGAGACAGACAGCTGCACATCTGAGCAAACAAATTATTCATACTGTGTGTGTGAGTACAATGGAAGGAAGAGAAGAGAGATCAGTCCTGAATAGTCGCAATCCAGAGAAAGAAGAGATAACATCTATCTAACAAGTTGAATTAACTGTACTGTTCCTGTGCCTCCTGGCCTCTTCAGGCAGAGTGTGACTATGTGTTGTGTTGTGTTCTCCCACTCCAGTCCATTTAGGACTGCCAGTCAGTCCCTTATATATGTATTCCTCAAACTCAGAGCACATGATCATGCCTGGACTTTCTTTAGCTCTGCTTGCTTTGCCATAAAGGGGGAAGGTGCAAGTTGCAAGGAGGACTACAAGGTGCTAAGATTTGTTCAGCTCTGTCAGTCCATCTTTTCATTTGGCAGAATAGTTGACAGTGAAAGACAGACAGTTAAAAACCACTATAACATTCTTGTGTCAGCCAGCAATGTCTCAGCAGCAGCCTAGCTGCGTCTTCTTACTTGAGTCAAGAGCTGTTCAACAATGATCCTTCCTGTTCCAAAGATGAGTCAAAAAAGATCAAGGAATTTAGCTGATGCTTACTTTACTAATCAATGATTCTGTCTCTTGACTGTTCACTGCTGTGTGACATGTTTTTTAGGTCCAGGAGATGGGACTCAGCACTTGGGGGAGGAGGAATTAAAGAATGATATTACTACCAGTAGTTTAGTTACTTGTATGGAGATAGAAGTCACTTGATGTCACTTTCCTTCAGAATGACAGGCTTTTCTTTTTTATCTTTTCATGTTCAGGGACCCCTGTATGAAGAGGGGCCTAAGGCATTTACCCCATATTCCTCCCCTTAATCTAGCATGTGACCTTCTGACATTGCTTGCCATACTGGATGGTCTTGGACCCTTTCATACTGAGCCTCCTTAAACCAAAGAAAAGCCTTTGAAAATGTTTATTATGTACTGTACAGAAACAGAATGAAGCCCAACACCCCAACACTCGTATATTTGACATAACTGAGATTTGGATTACTGCATTCTTTTTAATAGTTTTGAATTTATTGATTTGTATTTATTTATTTATTTATTTATAGTGTTCACTGCAGCTGAGGTAATTGAAGATACACATGCTCACTGACTACTTGTACTTCTGCAGTTACTCTGTTCCCATATAAAAATAATTTGAAAGTTAACTTTGTAAGTATGCAGCTGTTTCAAATTTGTTTGGGTCTCCACTGAAATAGGCCCAGGCCTCCCCAGGGAGGTTGGACTCACCATTTGAGAACTACTTTTGTAGGAGACTTACCTCTCAACAGTCCCTGATTTTGCAGAACATCCCTGATTGTGTCTCATATTTTTGCCAGGTCCATCATATTTTTCTGATTTTTCTGGTAAATCACTGAGTATTATAGTCAGTCAATAATTTCATTTATTAGAGTTTTATACTTATCATTGTTCAAAAAATACATGCTGATGCAAATTTGTTGCTCTGTTAACTTTTAAAGTGAATTAGAGCAGTATCTAAAATTGTCCCTGATTTTGGGCCTTTGATCCCCCATTATTTTTACCTTTGTCCGGAATTCTTGAGCAAAGAAGTTGAGAAATATGGTAGAAGATTAGGCAATTAGTAATAAACAAGAAAAGTACATATATTAGAGGATTCCATAAATAATAAGCACAAAATCCAAACTGAATTTTGACAATTTTCTTGGTTTTGAGTCAGATTCATTCAAAAGAAAGTACAGTTGTGTAATAAACTTACCATAACAATTGCTGTCTGAATAATCACTGCTGCAGTAGCCTTTAGTTATACAGGTTATGTCCTACCAAGGATATAACAGCCAGTCAGCTTCCAAAGCTTCAGGGCACCGTCTATGCACCTAAACTGTCTGGTAGCTTGAGCGGAGCTGGCTAAAACACAGGTTTAGGTGCCAAGTCCTTCAGAGCTTTCCTGCCAACAGAGACAGGGTGGCATAGCCTTGAAAGAACATTGCTGGGAAGAACAAAAATAAATAAATAACCACACCCTGGCATAAACGACATACCAAAAAAGAAGGGGTGGGGTGGATGGGAGGGAGCAGCTACTGCAGCAGTGATCATTCAAACATCTACTGTTATGATAAGTTTACTTACACAACTGTACTATGTTCAGTATATTGATCAATGCTGCAGTAGCCTAGGTTATATGGGTAGATTACCATAGCTAACCACTTTTGAGAGGTAGAAGAAGAGTCCAGGAGCCCCTGGAGGATGGCCTTTGCAAAGCCTGATCTAGATGGAATCAAGCTTATAGTACTTTGTAAAAGCATATACAGAGGACCAAGTAGCAGCATCTAGTATACTTCTAGAATCTAACCCTTTCCAAAAAGCCACAGATGAAGCCAAGGCCCTGGTATAGTGGGTGTTGACCCTATCTGGAATAGTTTTGTTGTGGCGAGTATAACAAGAGTAATAGCTTCAGAAAGCCATTTGGAAATTGTCTGTTTTTACATAGGTTGTCCCTTCCTTTTACCTTCACAAGAAATGAACAATTGATCCGAAGATCTGAAAGATTTAGATCTGTCAAGATAGTACCTGATTTGTCTGGGGACATCCAAGGTATGGTGTATCCTTTTCCCCTCTTTTTTGGTTTGAGGAAAGAAAATGAGGAGATGGATATTTTGGCTTAAAGTAAGCTCAGCTGCAACTTTAGACATAAAATAAGGATTAGTTCTCAAAGAAACCCTTTCCCTGTGAAAAATGAGATAGGATTGACTGACCATAAAAGCTTGCAACTCAGATTCCCCTCTTATAGAGGTCAGGGCAATCAGTAAAACTGTTTTTCATGTTAAGAACTTAAATTCAGACAGATTATCTGGTTTAAATGGATCAAGTGTTAGCTTCTCTATAACAAAATTAAGATCCCAAAGAAGGGCCATAGGTTTTCTTAGAGGCCTCTTAAGTGATATCCCTTTCAAAAATATTTTGACATGAAAATGCAATGAAACAGGAGGATGCATGGGCAGACATGCTGAAATGGTTGATAAATGAACCTTGACAGAAGAGTAAGAAAGGCCATAGAATAGTAACTGACACAAATATTGTAAAAGCAGAGAATAACTAGCACTGAATGTGTGCTGGCTATGTTGTTGGCACTAACTAGAAAACCTTTACCATTTGCTAATGTATGATTTTCTAGTGTCAGGTTTTCTTGTCTTCATTAATACCTGCTGTCCTCAATAAACAAGTGCCTAAAAGGAATTAAGATCCTATCATCCAGGCAGTCAATTGAAGTAGATTGGTGTCGGTGTGTATAAAACACTTCAGTTCTTGTGTGAGTAGATCCAGTTTGTGAGGTAATTGCCCCTGGCCATTTTCAAAAGAAGGAAGAACCGCAGTTGTCTGGGCCAGAAGTGAGACACCAAAATGATCTTGGGGAATTCTGAATCTTCAGAAGTACCCTGGATATTAGTGGAAACACGGAAAGGCATACAGGACCATTCCTGTCCAAGGAAAAGAAAAAGCATATGTCTTTCAGGCCTCCTTGCATGGCGTTCTGGAGCAGAATCTTGCCAGCTGATTGTTTAGAGAGGAGGCAAAGAACTCTACTTAAGGTACTTTATGCATATTCACATATCAAATCTTGAAAGACTCCCTGATCTAGTTCCATTCGTGAGGGTATGCCTTTGTTCTGTTCAGCTTGTCTGATGCACAGTTTTGTTCTGACAGAATGTAGGATGCCTGTAGAGTGAGATTGTGCTGTGAAGCTAGATCCCACGCTAACATGACTAAACTGCAGAGGGGGTACGATGTGGTTCCTCTTTGCTTGTTCATGTACCACATGACTATAATATTGTCTGTAGCAGCTTGAAGAGGTCCCAGAGACCAAACATGATTCAGAGAGTTGAGTGCCTTGATCAGGGCAAGCATTTTTTTTTATATTTGTATGCTTACATCTCTCCTTGGTGTTCCACACACCTTGCACATTTATCCCTCCAGAAACTGCTCCCCAAGCAAAGTTCAAGGTAGCTTTGGTGACTGATTGCTTTGGAACAGAGTGGGAGAATAGCAGACTTAGATTTAAGGATATCTGTTGTCTCCACCAAAAGAATTCCCTTCTGACAAACCTTGGCACTGGGACCTGAAAAAACAAGTGGTGGTGGTGCTGGGACCAAAGAGAATTCAGATACAACACTGTATTTTCATCATGTGGAGTCTTGCCATGAGTATCATGAGAATCATAGAAGTCATGAGACAAAATATCCTGAGGTATTTCCTCAAAGTGACCAAAGTCTGAGTGGAAAACTCTAGAAATAGCTCTAGATATAGATCTATATTTTCCTATGGAAGAAAAGCTCTTTGAACTGTGGTGTCTGGTTGACATCCCAGAAACATAATTCTGTGAGAAGGAGTCAAGAAAGACTTTTGAATGTTGTCTTGGAATCCCAGCTTAAGTAAGAGATCTCTCACCTAAGAGAGATTCTTGACACTAAAAAAGACTTTGTAAAGATAAACAAGCCATCTAATTATGGAAAAATGTGGATATCCTGTAATCTGCAAAGAGCTATAACTGGAGCTAGACACTTTGTGAACACTCTTGGTGCAGTGGATACAAAGAGTAAGGCAGAGGACTGATCATGTAATTCAGACACTCAAAATCTAAAGAAATTCCTGAAGCCTAGATGAATAGGAAGGTGATAATAAGTATCTTATAAATCTAATCTTACAAGGAAACTTGAATGAAGAAGAAAAGGTCACAGGCTGTGAAGTGACATCATTCTGAATTTGTGCACAATCACATAGGTTCATAGGTTGGTACTAGGCTATCGGCCCTAGGGCCTATATAAGCCTAGCCATAACAATTCCCTGGCTATTTCTTCCCAGGATATTTGCCTTCCTGGTCCCCTATCTAGCAGGGCAACTGATGTGATCCCCGGGGTGAATTTCCTATCCCCCATCCAATCATCAAGGTTCCTTTTGAAGAGGGCCAAAGAGGCGCTCAGCTTGACATGTATGGGTAGTCTATTCCAGAGTATGGGGAGTCGTACTCTATAATGGGTCTAATGAGGGATGAGTACAGTGGGACAATGACCTCCTTTTTTCTGGATGAAAAGTCCTTAATGATGAGGTGTGCCACATAGAAGGATTTCCTGACTGTTGTGGCTATGTGGTTATCGAAGGTGAGACCACTGTCCACCTGTGTCCCTAAGTCCCTTATCACACTTTCAGTGTTTAGTGTACTGCCGCTTATGTGGTAATTTATGGGTACATGTTTTTTTCCAAAGGGGATAACTATACATTTCTTGGCACTGAACTTGAGCCCATGGCTCTGGCACCAAGCATATGTTTCTGTAAAGCCCTTTTGTAGAATACCCACATCATTTGGGGATTCAATAATGGCTCCCTGTTTGCAGTCATTTGCAAACTTTGTTAGGCAGAATCCCTTAGTGCTGGCCTGTATTTCAGAGAAGTAAATGACAAACAAGAGCGGTCCCAGGACTAAACCCTGAGGTACTCCGTTTGTCACTTGTCTGGAGCTGGATTTTGAGTCAGCTACTTTTACAGTGTGGGTTCTGTCAGTAAGCCAGTTGGCAGCCCATCAAGTGACATAGGGATTAATGCCCAGCTTAGTAAGTTTATCTATGATTCCAGAGTAGGGGATGGTATTGAAGGCCTTGGCGAGGTCCAGATAGGCTGTGTGGACTGCCTTACCCTTGTCCATGACTCTGGAGACAGATTCAAAGAAGTCAATCAGGTTGAGGAGACAAGATCGACCCTTTACAAAACCAAACTGGGTGGGGTCCAGTGTTTGAAGGTTGCCAATGTCTTTGTTTATAAGTTCCATGATAATGCATTCCATGGCTTTGCAGATCAGGCTCGTCAGACTGATGGGATGATAGTTCCCGGGATCCAAGGTGGATCCCCTTGTGGAGTGGGATAACTGTAGCTGTGCGCCACTCAATGGGCATGAAGCCTGATGTGAGGCTATGATTAAACATGACAGTTAGGTGAGGTGCCAGTTCATTTTGTAGTTCATGTAGTACACAGCCCGGGATGTCATCTGGTCCCATGGATACTGTATTCGTAGCTTTGGAGAGTGCGTTTTTTACCTGTGTGGCCGTGATTACTGGAATTTGGCAATCTTTTGGTATTGAGATGGGCCCTTTAGGGAATGAGAGGGGGATGAATATGGCACTGAATCAATCTGCCAGGATATTGGCAATATCCTTGGGATCAGTATATTTAATGCCATTCTGTTGTAGCTCAGAGCAGATCTGAGCACTGCCATTCTCAAATAGGTTTTGGAAAGAAAGATCCAAACCTGGTCTCCTTGCATTTTCTTTTTGTCACTAAAACATCAGAGAATAAAAATCATTTCCCACCTGGGAATAGGGAACTGGTTCTGCCACTCCATGGGGCAGCATATGATGAAAGACAGGTGGAAACAGAGTCTGATCTGGAGGATGAGGAATTACCCTCTGGAAAGGAGAAATTTCCCCCCACTGCCATCTGTAACCTTGATGAATGATCTCCAGAAACCATTTGTCTGGAACTATTTGTTGCCAAAGATAAAAGTGGAGATTTAGACTATCTGGAAGGAAAAAGGGTCTACCAGGGTAGGTGGGGGGAACAAAGTATCTTAAATAGTAATTCTGACTTATTGTATTGTCCTTGGTTTTGGGAGTTTCCAGAACTCTTCTTGGAATCCCCTTGCCATTTTTTCTTAAATGTCTGTTTACCAGTATTTTGTTGAGACTGGTTGTTTTGTTTCTTACAAAAACTGGACAAGAAGTTACAGAATCCCTTGTTAAACTTGAAAAAGAAGGGCTGAAAAATCAGATTCCCAGTATCAATTTACCCCTTTCATCATAGTTTTTGACAAACCTCTGCAGCAAAGGGATGAAAAACTACACCTTTGTCCAAAGGAGAATTTAAAATCTCATTTTTATTTATTTATTTATTTATTTATTTTATTTTATTTTACATTTGTTGACCGGGCTAGTCTAGCTGGATACATGTCCATTTTCAGTAGAGACCCGGGGAGAAAAGCTCCAAGATAGACATATAAAAAGTCATAACAGATCAAATTATAACAAATATACAAATAATGCAGAAATCATGACAGGTCTCAACAAAAATAATAGCATGAAAATATATGTAAAAATTTTTTTTTTTTTATAAATATATGAATACAATAATCAGTGGTGATGAAATAAGGAGTAAGCATCAACAGGTAGTGTGCAAGAGATGGTCTATATGCAGCATATAATAAAGTTTATTTTCAATAATATGGTATTTTACTGCTCTAAGAAAATGTTATAAGTTAAAGAGCAAGTATTAGTTTAAAAGGAAAGAAGTTAGTCAGGGTGAGTACAGCTGCATTGCCAGTGGGTCTTAAGGAATAGCAAAAGTTTCTTTTTAAAGAGTGAAAGAGAGGTTAGAGTTGTTAGTTCAGTGGGTAATAAATTCCATAGCTTTCCTACAGAGTTAGAGTACAGGGAGTCACCTGATGAGTTATTTGATTTTGAAATGTTGATCAGTAGTTTGTTAGAGGAGCGTAAGTTCTGTAGGTTTTTGTAAGGTTTAATGATTGTGGAGAGTACTGGGGTGTTAGTGGGTTGATGCAGGGTCTTATGGACAATGGCAAGCTGGAGATATTTAAGGTGGTTGGCAAATTCTAGCCAGTCTAGTTGTTTTAGGTTCCGATAGTGATGAGTTTGGAAGGAAGAACCTGTAGAAAATCTCGCAATATTATTGTAAGATGTAGCCAGTTTGTTTATGTTATTTTTTGAAAGATTGGTATATACAGAGGAGGCATAAAATAGAGTTGAGATTAAGTGGGTTCTGGCTATAGTGGTCCTAGCTAGTGGTGTAAGAAAGGGCTTGATTCTGTAAAGGGATCCTAGTTTTTTGTTCACTGATTTTATTGTGTTGTTTATATGACTATCAAAGTTTAGGTTATTCTCTATTGTTATTCCTAATAGTTTAGTGGTTGTGTCGGGAGAAATAACAGTGCCATCATTAGATGTAAGTGTGAAATTAATAGGGGTGGAGTTAAGAGTTGGTGTAAAGAGTAACAGTTTAGTTTTTTTGGGGTTGAGGAGGAGACAGCGGTCTGAGAACCATTGTTCTACAGTGTTGAAAGCTTTTTGGGTAAGAGATGTAAGTTCAGTGTGAGAGGAGGCTGTACAAATAATAGTAGAGTCATCTGCGTATTGAATGCAGGTAGAGTGTGGGAGTACTGATTGAAGGTCATTAATATAAATGGAAAATATGAGTGGGCCTAAAATAGAGCCCTGTGGGACACCAAGGGAGATTGGAAGGTTATTAGAGAGATTATATTTCCAGAGTACAGCCTGTTGCCGGTTTTCAAGGTAAGATTTAAACCAATTAATGGCTAGTGTGTTGAGTGAAAGGGATTTCAGTATGTGTAGTAGGAGTTGGTGATTAACCATATCAAAGGCTTTAGATAAATCAATGAATACTGCAGAGGAAAGAATATTGTTGTTACGGTTTTTATTGATGCTGTCTGTGAAGGATAGAAGGGCAGTGGTGGTGCTATGGTAAGGTTGGAATCCATGTTGACAGTTGGTAAGTAAGTTGTTATGGAGAAGGTGGTCTAGTAGTTGCTTATGGATACATTTTTCCATAATTTTAGCAAGAGGAGATAACAGAGCTATAGGACGAAAGTTAGAATATTCATTGGACTGGCCCCCTTTATGTAGTGGGATGATATGAGAAATGTTCCAGATGGATGGGATAGTTCCTTCACTTATGGTTCTGTTGATCAGAATGGAAATGGGGTAAGCAATGGCTTTAGCTCCTTTTTGTAGGAATTCTGCTGGGAGTTGGTCTGCTGATGGGGTGGTAGGTTTTAGCTTTCGGAGAAGGGAGCAGATGCTGGAAGTAGATACTGGTTGTATATGAAATGGAGGGGGTGGGATTATGGTAGAGGTGGGAAGATTTGAGGTATCAGGAGATAGATGGCTAGCAAGCTTTTGGATGGCATCTGTGAAGAAAGAGTTGAAGTCGTTAGCAGTTTGAGAGGGATTGTCAGGGTTGGAGCCAACTGGGTTGGGAGTGATTGATTGACCAGGGTATAGAAGTTTGTTAATACTAGCCCAAAAATTTTGTGGTTCCTTGTGGTAGGAGTGCTGTAGGTAAAAGTTCTTCTTGTCTAATAGGATGGCTTTTTTAGTAGTATTTCTATATTCTCTAAAGATTTGCTGATCTGAAGGATTTTTCGTGGAATGCCATTTTGCCCAGTATTTGTCTCTGAGAAGGATTTTTTGTCTAGTATTATTAGTAAGCCAGGGGGCTGGTTTAGTTTTATTTCTAACAGAGCATGAAGGGGCATGATGGTCCAGGATAGCTAGGAATGTTGAATTGAAGTATTCTACTGCTTCATTGATTGGAAGATATTTTACTGGTGACCAATTGCATTGTTTGAGTTCATTTTGGAAAAGTTCTGGGTTAAATTGCTTTTTGGTGCATAGTGTTCTGTATGAAAATGGGAAAGTTAAGTTGGTTTTATGTCTAATAATATAGGTTAGTGAGTGGTCACTTAGGTCATCTGGTAGGGTTCCTGCTATGTATACGTGATGGGGGCTATTAGTTAGTATCCAGTCCAAGGTGCTTTCTTTGTTGTTTGGTCTATTAATTCTGGTGGGGGAGTCAATAGTTTGTGAGAAACCATAAAGGTTGATATGAGTGGTTGGATGTGTAGTATTACCATTATTCCAGTCTATATTAAAGTCTCCAAGGACTATGGTTTCTTGTGGGAATTTTATGGAAAGCCAGTTAAGGATATTCTCGAGTGTACTGATATTATTTCCTGGAGGAAGATATATACAGATAATGTTTATAGCCTTATGTGTGTTGATTTGTAATTTAGTGAAAAGTATTTCAGTGCTATGGTCTGATGGTGGGTTAAGTTTTACAGTGTTAACTTGTAGCTCTGCTTTATACAGGATTGCTACCCCTCCTCCCTTTTTGATTGTGCAGTCTAGTCTAATGATATTGTACCTGGGTGGTGTAACTTCATCGTCCTTAACAGTAGGTTTTAGCCAAGTTTCAGATAGGCAAAGGATGTCAAATAGGTGGACATCTAAAAGGGCATGACGTTGAGTGATTTTATTACAAATGCTGCGTATATTGAGGTGACCTATTAAGAGTGAGTCAGAAGGTTTGCTAGGTGTTGGTGTACTAGTTTTATTAGATTTGCTGTTTGGAGAATTAAGGAACTGGTTAGGGCCTGGGTTAGGGTGAATGTCCCCATCTAGTAGGGAGAGGAGGAGTGTTATGTGTTTAGGGTTAAGAGGTTTACAATAATAGTCTAATTTTTTTTGCATTTCGGTTAGTGTACTTAATGTGAGCTAGTCTATGATATTTGGCCAGTAGGTAGCTGGGTTTGGATAGAAGGTTAAGAAGATTGGGATAGTCAGTTAATGGCCATGTGGAGGTATGTTTAGAGGGGAAGAGAAAAGTAGAGTATAGTGGTTGCTGAAAGGATGTTAAGAGATAGGCAGTGGTTAGAAGAGGTAAGAGGGAGAGTAGGAAACATGCTTGTAATTGGTGTAGGGTAGTTGATGTATGCATTATATAAGTTTAAGAAGAGGGAGAAAAATAGGTAGTCGAAGTCTGTGAGTAGGTTAGGATAATTGTCTATGGGTGGGGTGTTGTAGCAAGGAGGGAGAAGAGGAGAGGTAATAGGGGGTGTGTTAAGTTATAGGTGGTTGGGGGTATTAAAGATATGAGTGGTTTGGAGTGAAATTGTTATGGGTGTGGCAAAGGAGGAATAAATGTAGGAGTACTGGGGGCGGGTGAGAATTGGGGGCAGGGTAGGTGAGTGGAGTGAGCCCACAGGGCGAACGGAGTGGGAAGAGCCTTGAGAGTAGATTGTCAAGGATGACAATCAGTGTAGTATGGAATTTAGCAGGTTAATTTGGAGGGAAGAGAAAAATAGGGGAGTGTAGAGAGGCTGCCAGGGAAGAGGTAGAGTGAAAGAGTGTGACTACAGATAGTAAATGTCGAGGGAGAGGAGGTAAGACTGCGAGTCAGAAGAAAAAGAGAGTATGGGAGTTAGGGATAAGTAGGTGAGAAGAAACTAATGTTCAGTAGCTAATATAGAGGCACCACTGAGTGGTCAGTTACTTAGTGCAGAAAATAGGTTTCCTAAAGGGGATGTCAGTCTAAGAAGGGAGGGGGGATGAAACAAGTAGGAGATAGAGAGAGTATAAGCTAGAGGGGCGATGTAATTAAAAATTAAAATATGAGGGGGGGTTGGCTGCTGGGTAACCTGACTGTGAGGCTTGCCTACTTAGCAGTATCTATAACAAGTTATTATTACTACAGTTTATTAGAAGCTATAATAAGACATAATTTCACTGTCTTTCAGCAAGGAAGGTTTCCAAGGAGCTGGTAGGTTAAGTCTATAAAAATTGACTATTTTCCTTAGGCGTCCAGCTGGGTGGATTCAGGCGAAATATTACAGGGTGGCACAGGAACTGAAAGGCTGGTTAGTGAAGAGAGAGAAAAAAAGGTAATGGGGCAAACAATATGAGAGCTAGAGAGCAGGTAAAAGTTACCAACAACACAATAGTATGGTTTATCTTAGCAGGAGATCCTTGTGCTCTATTTATAAAAAACAAATGATTCAAGTATTTAGCAGGTACTACTATGCATTCTAGAATCCGTGCATGACTCAGTTAAATGATTAGTATAAAAAATATCTACACATGCTTTTATAAACTAATAATATACTATAACAGCTTTTCAGGGTATGAGAAAAATTCTTATAAATAAGCTAATTCAAAAGTAGACAAGGCAAAGGTATACAGTTCTTAGTGCAAGCATCTGCAAGTGAGATGATATTAAGGATAAGCTTATACAAAAGTGAGCTGGGTCAGTTACCATTGAGTAAATACTTAATTTAAACCTAGGACCGACCTTAGTAATAGTTAAGCATGAAAGTTATGTGTATATTGTCACAGTAGTGAAAATGCGATGGAGTTACTGAATGTAGATTTAGTGGATAGATTAGCAATATCACTAGGAGTAGGGCAGTACCTAAGAAATTTTCAGATTAATAGGAGAGGAAATCACCTCTAAAGAGCCAGATGCTCATCGCTGAGTTGACGATGGCTCATGTGATGTATTGACCTGTAGGACAGAGATTATAATTCACTCTGCACGATGGTGTGGGCTTTACCAATGTTATAACTATTCAGTGGCAGAAGAGCCGCTAGGTATATATGCCTGTATACCTCGCTATGTAGGCTTAGGCCTTTACTATATAGAAAGCTTGACTAGAGTGGGTAAAATGAGGTTTAAACATATAATAGAGCATCGAGTAATCAACACGATGCTAAATGGTCATACCTAAAGGTGTATCAATGTTTGACTTGACTCGGTGCATAGAATATGTGTATATGTGATAGATAAATAGAGTCTCTGCAGTGCAGGTTATTATTGCTTTCATGGCAATGGAGCCGGTTTCAACAGTCTCGCATGCACGACGCTGACTAAATGTAAGCTAATCCTGTGCAGCTGGTTTGTGATTCAGTGGGTTAAAGCAGCTCAATACAGCAAAGTCACAAAAATTAACAGTTTCAGACTTGATAATTTAGTTGAGCATTGTTTCAAAAGGTTATATGAGCTTTACAACTAGTGTGAGCGTTACTACATTGAAAATGCTGTTACAAGATCCACGTGCATTATATATAAGCAAGAACACATTCAAGCCACAGATAGGAGATTTACAAGCACAACGCTAACTAAATGTGAGCATATACAGTGCAGCAAAGAAGTATTTCAGTGGTTAAAGCATCTCAGTATATAGAGTACATAATGATTATCAGCACGATATTAAATATGCCTGAGTAAGCATTGCTTCTATGGATAGCTAAGCTTATCATTTAGTTTCAGCATTAATACATTAATACACTGATATCAGCATTACTTCATAAGCTATGTAGTTTCAATATTTAGCATTGTCATTAATACAAGGATTTAAGAAACTCTGCATTTCACACAGTACAGTGAATGATAAGAGGACACTTCCTCTGCGGTATACGCATTTGTTAATGACCCACGTGCACAACGCTATGTAGGTTATTCGCGAGCGGTGAAAGTGTAGACCGCAAGCAAGTTATTACTCAGATAACATATAAAAAAAAAAAATGGTTAGTGCAAGTAGTCTGTTTCTAATAACAATCTAAACAATGCATGAAAAGCATGAAACACCTACTGTAGGGCAAGCACAGGAGCCGGGCGTACAGCAGCCAGGTAGGAGTGGGAGA
Organism: Protopterus annectens; assembly: GCF_019279795.1. Classification (NCBI taxonomy): domain Eukaryota; kingdom Metazoa; phylum Chordata; order Ceratodontiformes; family Protopteridae; genus Protopterus; species Protopterus annectens. Next base: position 1,192,594,324 of record NC_056735.1, on the reverse strand, counting down.
AGAAAGATGGCGACCCCAGGTACGGGGTATATTTATAAGGTGTGGGAGGGTGTTGGGGGAGTGGGGGAGGGGAGTAGACCCTGAAGCAATTGAGGGGCAGAGGTCGCGAGATAAGCAGGTGAAGGTCTGAATAGGAGGTGGGAGGGGCTAGGTCAAGCAAGAGAAGAGTAGAGTTACGGGTAGTGGAATAGGTAAGGAACAGTAAAGATCAGATTAGAAAGGAAAGAAAAAGAAGCAAGGATTAGGGGAAGGTAGAGTACCCCAATTAAGTGGAGAGGACAGAGGGAAATATGGAGAGTTAAAGCGAAGAAATACAGCAGGATAGAGGAGCCTTGAGAGTAGATTGTCAAGGATGACAATCAGTGTAGTATGGAATTTAGCAGGTTAATTTGGAGGTAAGAGAAAAATAGGGGAGTGTAGAGAGGCTGCCAGGGAAGAGGTAGAGTGAAAGAGTGTGACTACAGATAGTAAATGCCGAGGGAGAGGAGGTAAGACAGTGAGTCAGAAGAAAAAGAGAGTATGGGAGTTAGGGATAAGTAGGTGAGAAGAAACTAATGTTCAGTAGCTAATATAGAGGCACCACTGAGTGGTCAGTTACTTAGTGCAGAAAATAGGTTTCCTAAAGGGGATGTCAGTCTAAGAAGGGAGGGGGGATGAAACAAGTAGGAGATAGAGAGAGTATAAGCTAGAGGGGCGATGCAATTAAAAATTAAAATATGGGGGGGGGGTTGGCTGCTGGGTAACCTGACTGTGGGGCTTGCCTGCTTTGCAGTATCTATAACAAGTTATTATTACTACAGTTTATTAGAAGCTATAATAAGACATACTTTCACTGTCTTTTAGCAAGGAAGGTTTCCAAGGAGCTGGTAGGTTAAGTCTATAAAAATTGACTATTTTCCTTAGACGTCCAGCTGGGTGGATTCAGGTGAAATAGTACAGGGTGGCACAGGAACTGAAAGGTTTCACTGTCTTTTAGCAAGGAAGGTTTCCAAGGAGCTGGTAGGTTAAGTCTATAAAAATTGACCATTTTCCTTAGGCGTCCAGCTGGGTGGATTCAGGTGAAATAGTACAAGGTGGCACAGGAACTGAAAGGTTTCACTGTATTTTAGCAAGGAAGGTTTCCAAGGAGCTGGTAGGTTAAGTCTATAAAAATTGACTATTTTCCTTAGGCGTCCAGCTGGGTGGATTCAGGTGAAATAGTACAGGGTGGCACAGGAACTGAAAGGTGTAGGGCAAGCACAGGAGCCGGGTGTACAGCAGGCAGGTAGGAGTGGAAGAAGAAAGATCTTCTTTTTTTAACATCATCTGGGAGGTTCTGAGAAAGTACAATTGTGTAAGTTGAACTTACTATAACAGTAGATGTTCGAATGATCACTGCTGCAGTAGCCTTAGCTATATGGGTTATATCCGGTCAAGGCTATAACAGCTGACCAGCCTCTAAAGCTTCAGAGCACCTTTCACACACCCAAACTGTCAAGCAGCTTGAGCTGAGCTGGCTAAAAGACAAGTTTGGGCATGAAGCCCTTTAGACTCCTGAAAGAACTATGCTAGAAACAGCAAAACATAAATGCCATTGCCCTGGCATAAAAAAGCATACCAAAAAACAAGTGGGGGGTGGAGGGAAGGAGGGAGCAGATACTGCAGCAGTGATCATTGGAACATCTTCTGTGATGGCAAGTTTAATTTATACAACTGTACTACACTAATCATATTGATCACTGGTGCAGTTTTCTTAGCTATATGGGTAAATTACTGCAGAATACTACATTTGGGAGGTGGAAGGAGAACAGTCTGGGAACACCTGGAGAGTGGTCCTAGCAAAGCTTGATTTGAACCTAGAAAAAGAATCAAGCTTATAGTACATTGCAAAAGTATGTACAGAGGACCAAATAACAACTTCTAGAATATTTCTGGAATCCAACTCTTTCCAAAAATCCATAGATGAAACCAAGGTTCTGGTAGAGAGGTCCTTGACCTTCTTTCAAAAAGATTTGCTATGGTGAGTATAACAAACGGTAATAGCCTTAGACAACCATTTGGAAATAGTATGTTTTGACAGAGGTTGTCCCTTCTTACATTCACAAGAAATAAACAATTGATCTGAGAGATATATCTGTGTCAAGATAGTACCTGAGTTGTCCATGAACATCCAAGGTGTGGAGTATCCTGTCTCGCTCATCTTAGGATTCAGTAAAGAAAATGGGGAGATGGATAGTTTTGCTTAAAGAAAACTTGGATACACCTTTAGGCATAAAAGAAGAACTTTTTCTCAAAGAAACCCTGTCCGTATGGAAAGTGAGGTAGGGGTGACTTACCATAAGAGCTTGCAGCTCGGATAACCTTCTTGCAGAGGTCAGAGCAATCACTAAAACTGTTTTCCATGTTAAGAACCTCAAGTCATACAGATTAACTGGTTCATCTGGAGAAAGTGTTAACTTATCTAACACAACATTAAGATCCCAAGGAGGGCCACCAGTTTACTTGGTGGCCTCTTATGAAAAAGCCCTCTCAAGAACATTTTGACATGAGACTGCATTGGAAGAGGAGGATCTATAGGCTGACATGCTGAAATAGCCAATAAATGAACCTTGACAGAGAAATAAGATAGGCCATAGGGTAGTAGCTCACACAAATATTGTAAAATCAGAGAACAACATATGGTTATATATGATTTTCTAGTAACAAGCTTTCTTGCCTCCATTAGTACTTGCAGTATTTGCTGCAAGTGCCTAAAAGGAATTACAGCATTATCATCCAGGCAGTCAGTTGAAAATGATTGATGTCTGAGTGTATTAAAAACCCCTGTTCTTGTGTGAGTAGATCCAATCTGTGAGGAAGCTTGTGTTAATTGCTCCTGCCCATTTCCGTAAGTAAGAAGAACCACAGTTGCATAGGCCAGAAGGGAGTTGCCACGATGATCTTGGGGAATTCCTTCTGAATCTTCAGAAGTACCCTGGATATTAGTGGAGGGGGTGGAAAGTCATATGGGAACATTCCTGTCCAAAGAAAAGAAAAGAAAAGACATCTGTCTTCCAGGCCTTTTTCTATAGAGTTCTGGAACAGAATCTTGCTAGCTGATTGTTCAAAGAGGAGGCAAAAAGGACTATTTGAGGAACTTCCACAAATGGATCAAAAATTGGAAGATCCCCTGATTTAGTTTCCATTCATGAGAGTCTGCCTTGATCCCGCTCAGCTTATCTGCTACACAGTTTTGCTTTGATGAAATGTAGGATGCCTATAGAGTGAGATTGTGCTGTGAAGTTATATCCCAAGCTAACATGGCTGGATTGCAAAGGGAGTATGAACTGGTTACCCCTTGCTTGTTGATGTACCACATGTCTGTGGTATAATTGTCTGAAGCCACTCTAAAGTGGTCCTGGGGGCCAAAGATGGTTGAGAGACTTAAGTGCTTGCATCTTGTCCTTTGCATCCCACACCCCTGCACCTTTATCCCTCTTGAAATTGTTCCTTAAGCAAAGTCCAAAGCATATGTGGTGATTCACTACTTTGGAACAGGGAGTGAGCAGGGAAGACCTGGACTGAAGGATATCTGTTGTCTCCACCAAAAGATTTCTGTTGTGGTAAACCCCAGCACTGGGATTTGAAAAAATAAAAGGTGTTGATGCTGGGACCAAAGAGATTTCAGATCTTTCTCATGTAGAGTCTTACCAAGGGTATCATGAGAATCATAGATGCCATGAGACCCAAAACCCTGAGGTATTTCCTCACAGTGACTGAAGTCGGACTGGAAAACCTTAGAAACAGCTCTAGATATAAATCTGATTTTTTTTTCCTGTGGAAGAAAAACTCTTTGAACTGATGTGTCCAGTTGACATCCCAGGAATACAATCCTGTGTGAAGGAGTCAAGAAAGACTTTTGACTGTTCTCTTGGAATCCTAGCTCGTATAAGAGATCTCTCACCCAAGAGAGAGAGAGAGAGAGAGAGAGATTCTTGACACTTCAAAAAGACTCTGCAAAGATAAGTAAGTTGTTCAAATACGGAAAAATGTGGATACCCTTAGCCTGCAATGAGCTATAACTGGAGCTAGACACATTATGAGCACTCTTGGTGCAATGGATAGTATAAAGTTTACGGCAGAGAACTGATAATATGATCCAGACATAGAAAACCTTAAGAAACTTTTGAAGTCTGGATTGCTAGGGATGTGATAATAAGCATCTTTTAAGTTTAGTGTTACCAGGAAACTTGAAAGAGAAATAGTAGGTAACAGGTAGTGAAGTGACATAATTTTGAATCAGGGCACTATTACAAATAGGTTTAGGAAAGAAAGATCCAGAACTGCTTTTCAAGCATTTTCTTTTTTAGCACTAGGAAAATCTTTGAATAACGACACTTCCCCACTTGGGAAGGAGAAACTAGTTCTATTAGTCCTTAGGACAGTATGTGATAAAGAACGGGTGTAAACAAAACAGTCTGATTTGGAGGATGAGGGATGACCCCCTGGAAAGGAATAATTTCATCCCACTGCCATCTTGATTAATGATATTCAGAACCCATTTGTCTAAAACAATATGTTGCCAAAGAGAAGAATGGAGATTAAGACTTTATGTAAGAAAAAGAGGGCCTGGGTAGGTATGGGTCACAAGCTCTCTTGAATAGTCATTCAGACATACTGGACTATCCTTGGTATTGGGAGGTTAGAAACTTCTTTTTGGAACTCCCTTGCCATTCTTTCTTGTCTGTTTACCTGAATTATGTTAAGACTGTTTATTCTGTTTTCTGCCAAAAATAGAAGAGGAGAAAGAAAATCCATTGGACAATTTGGGAAAGGAGATTTGAAAAAACTTGGAGATTTCCTGGGTCAGCTTGCAACTTTCATCATACTTTCTGATCACCTCTGCAGCAGAGGGGCCAAACACTAAATCTCTTTCCAAGGGAGAATTTAAAATCTCATTTTTAACATCATCTAGAAGATTCTGAGAATGCGGCTATGCAAACCTCCTTAAAATGGCACCAGTGCCTATAGTCCTGGAAGAAGTAACAACAGAGTCATACACACACTGCAAATGATCAATAGTGACCTCTACAAAAGAAGAAATTAAGTTACTTAAAGCTGAATTTTCCTTATAAAAAGAAACTGGAGTTAAAACACTGTCATACTTTCACAATTTGTCAATACAAACTTTATCATGTAAACCTGACAATTCAAAATTCTGAAAACCAAATTTGCAGAAGTATACACTTTTCCCCATAACTAGCAATATTTTTTCCATCCTTATGAGAAAGAGTAGGATTGGAATTAACGAAGTGCTTAGCAGTAGTGAGCTCTACTAAGGATATTGCTACTGGGTCAGGTTTGGGAAGTCTATCTGCCTGTTTAGGGGCAGCTGGCTGGCTATCAAGAAAATTGCAGACAGTAAGGCACACATTCTCTAAAGCTGACAGAACAGGAGGAATGTTTGAAGGTTCTGGAACACCTTTTGCAAAAATTATAATATTTTCTGAGCCGAAAGACACAAACAAACAATAATATTTTCTGAGGGACTGAAAATCTCAGTGTTCTCCCACTGAAAATGCTAGCACATTCTAGCAATAATCTCAGGGAAAAAGACCCTCCCCCCGGGAGAATTAGAAACTTTTAGTTATTTACTTACATTAACGATAGATGTATGGGATCCATCTCACCTACATTCTTGACAGATGGCTCCGACTCAGCCGATACTAAAGCACTAAGTCTCTCATTGGCTGGGCCAACCCCCTATCCCAGGATGCACCTCGCCCAAACCCCCAGATCTTGTTTGCCCCACAATAACTCATTCACAAGCACCAATCCAACCAGAAAAACATATGGCAGGAGAGAGAAAAAGCAATACTTCCTGAAGACCAACACAACAGAGTTTCCTCCAGATCCAACAGGTAGGGGGAAGGAGGGTGGGTATGTAAGAATGTAGGCGAGATGGATCCCATACATCTATCGTTATGGTAAGTACATAAATAAAAGATGTAGTGTGATCCTATCTCACCTACATTCTTGACAGATGGGACAATGTCCCTAGCACCTTGATCTTGGGAGGCTCACTGGAAGACACTCCTGAGCACTGTGGAACCAAAGGATGCCCGATCCCTGGATGCCACATCCAATTTATAATGAGAAATAAAGGTATGTGGAGAAGCCCAAGTGGCTGCCGCACATATCTCATCCACAGACAGTCTGGCATGGAAGGCCACTGAAGTTGCCATAGCCCTAGTAGAATGAGCTCTAACTGGAAACGGAAGGTCCCTCCCTGTTGATGCATAAATAAATGAAACAGCATCCCTGATCCATCTGGCAATATGAACTTGGTTACTGCTTTACCAATTTTGTTGTCCGCAAAGGCCACAAACAGCTGGTCTGACTTCCTGTGCTGTTGTGTCCTGTCTGAATAAAACCTCAGTTGTCTATGCACATCCAACTGATGGAGTCTGTATTCTGCCTCGCTTGAAAAATTTGGACAGAAAACTGGTAGCTCTATCGATTGTTGCAGACAAAGAGCAGAAGAAACCTTAGGAAGGAAGGTTCAACCATAGGGAGACTCTATTCTTATGAAAGATCAGATAAGGAGCTTTGACAGAGAGGGCTTGAATCTCTGAAACCCTTCTGGCTGATGTAATAGCTACCAAGAAGGTGGTCTTCCAAGATAAGAACTTTATGTCACAAGTGGCCACCGGCTCAAACAGAGGAGACGCCAAGGCTCCTAGAACCACATTGAGATCCCATGGCAATACAGGCTGTGACACCGGGGGGGCAAAGTAACCAAGCTCCCTTGAGAAAGGCCTTGCACAATTTATGACTCATGAGCGAGGGCTCAAAGGCTACATGGTAGTTAGAAATTGCTGCCAACTGGACTTTAAGGGTGGAGACAGCGGAACCCTGTTGAAAAAGTGTTGCCAGAAAATCTAGTAATGCCGAAACTGGGGCAGTCAGAGGGTCAAGGTTGTGCCGCTGGGCCCAAATGGCAAACCTCTTCCATTTATTGGAATATAACACCTTAGTGGAAGCCCTGTGGGAAGAAGGCAGTATCCGGACCACCTGCGGCAAGAGGATATGCTCTCTGACTAAGGTCAGAAGTGGAGCAGCCAAGCCGCTAGCTTGAGAGTCCACAGAGAAGGATGGGGCTGACCCGACTGCAGGGTCAGGAGGTCTGGAATTGGGTCCAGAATCCAAGGACCCTCCGCCGCATACTTCCAGAGAAAGGGAAAACAAACATGGCGGGGCCAGTGTGGAGCGATCAGAATCATGCTGCTTCCCAAATGGATCGTCTTCTGAATCACCTTTGGTAGTAGAGGGACCGGAGGGAAGGCATAGAGCAGACCAGAGGGCCAATTGTGGACTAGAGCATCCCTGGGTGACTCCCCTGGAGGAGGAATCAGTGTGAAGAAGTCGGTGCACTTCGCATTCCAGGGGCTGGCGAAAAGGTCACAGCAGGGAAATCCCAACTCGTAGAAGATGTGAGCCGCTACTTGGTTGTTCAGGGACCACTCGTGAGGCATCAGAATAACTCTGCTCAGCCTGTCTGCTATCACATTGGACTTCCCCGGAATGTGCATTGCTACTAGAAACCTCTGGGAGGTGATCGTCCATTGCCACACTCTCATGGCTTCCCTGCACAGGGGGTAAGACCTGGTTCCTCCCTGCTTGTTTAGGTACCAGACCACTGACATATTGTCTGAGAATACCGCGATGGTACCCTTTGGAAGAAAGGAGTGAAATGCCTGTAACACTAGGAGCACTGCCCTCATTTCCAGCACATTGATGTGCAAGTGGGTTTCGTGATCCTGCCACGTGCCCTGGACCATCCTGTCCAGATAATGCCCCCCCTCCCTATCTGGGAGGCATCCGTGGTCACTGTGACAACAGGAGGGGGGGACAGAATGACTTCCCTTGGTTCAGGTTGGAGGGGAGGAGCCACCAACAAAGATCCCGCCAGCAGGATTCTGTAATGAGAATTGGGTGGGATAGTGGCAGCTCTTGGTATGACCACTGGGTCGATAGAAGCCATTGGAGAACTCGCATATGCAGTCTTGCCAAAGGGACCAGAAGAATGGAAGCAGCCATCAATCCTAAAAGCTGAAGAATCATCCTGGCTGGGGCTTTCCATTGAGGCAGCAAGGCTAGCACTTGGTCCTGTAAGATCTTTATCCTCTCTGTTGGCAGAAATTCTCACATCTCTACAGAGCCTAGCTCTGCGCCTATAAAGGCAACACACTGTGATGGCAGCAATACAGACTTTTCCCAGTTGAATGTGATTCCTAACCAATAACCCAACTGGATGGTGGCACACACGGCTCGAGTGAGGAGATGCCTGGTGGGGGCGGAGAGGAGCCAGTCTAGATACGGAAACACCTGGTATCCCAGACATCTCAGGTGAGCCGTCACCACTGCCAGACATTTGGTAAACACCCTGGGGGCTGTGGTGAGACCAAAGGGCAGGGCCCGGAACTGAAAGTGACTGGTTCCCAGGCGGAAGCGTAAATGAACCCTGGATGCTGGGTTTATCTTGATATGATAGTAAGCGTCCTTGAGGTCGATGGAGCACATCCATACTCCTTTTTCCAGCAACGTGAAAATAGACTGTAATGTGACCATCCAGAACTTGGACTTTTTTACGAAGCGGTTTAGGCGGCTGAGGTCCAGAATTGGTCTCAAGTCCCCTGTTCTTTTGGGCACCAAAAATAACCTTGAGTAAGTTCCTAATCTGGTCTGGTCTGCGGGGATTGGCTGGATGACTCCCTTTTTGAGCAGCATTGCGACCTCTATAGCTGCTTGATCTCGCTGACTGGGTGGTACATCCGGGATTCTCCTTGATGGTGGAGGGGGACAGATAAAGGGAATGGTATAACCTCCAGCGATGATACGAAGCACCCACTGATCCTGGGTAATGGAACCCCAGGCCCTTGGATGCTCTGAAAATTGACCCCCGACTGGCTCCAGAGACGCACAGTCGGGCAGTCCCTCAGGGACGCTGGAAGGAGGAACCACGAAAAGATTCATGATCTCCTGTGTTGCAGGGGCCTCTGCCGCCTCTAGGGAGATGTCTTCCAGAATAGTTCCCCCCTCCTCTGCCTCTGGAAGGGGGGGTCACTTTGATGGGCAGGGACAGACTTTTGGGACTTCCTGAACCACATCTTTCCTCCCCTCTGAGCCTTGGGATAAGGTCTCGAAGGGAGCAAAAAACTGGCTCCAACGGCAGACAAAGTCTTGCCCTCCTGCTCGCATCTAGTGAGTGTGTCTTTCACTTTGGGTCCAAAAAGAGAGGACCCATCGAATGGAGCATCTGTGAAAGAAGACTTGAATGCCTCCGCAAAGTGACACAAGCGCATCCAGGCTTGCCTCCTAAGGTCTACGCCTACACTCGCTGCCCTACTCGCCCCCTCATGTATGAGCCTCATGGATGAGTTAACAATAGACGAAAGGGTAGACAGCTGGGCATTGACGGACTGCGTCAATGCCTCAGGCACGTTACCCGAAAGGGTATCTCCTAACTCCTTTATGAGATCCCTTTGGAGCCTCGTAAAATGACACAAATAATTCAGTGACCGCAGGGTAAAGGTTGCTGAAGTTAGGGTATGCTTCCCATACCTATCCATGCTCCTGGATGCCTTGTTAGGTGGATGGATAGATGTAGACGCCTCTGCCACATCTTTCTGGGTGGCAGACACCACCACCATAGCATCTACCGGAACTCCCTTAGTCAGAAACTCTTTGCCAGGGGGACAAAGGGGGACAAAAATTTGTTGGGGTGAGAAGGAACTGGCTCCACAGAATCAGGGTGCTCCCACACCCTTCGACAAATAAGGTCCAGCAATTCATCGAAGGGTGGAGACACCCAGGAGGCGGAGGGCTGGGCTCCGAAGGCCTTGAGGAAGACCGACTCCTCCGCGGAAGGGGTTTTGGAGGCCAGTCGCCCCTCTGTCTCAAGATCTCTAGAACATCATAGAATGAGACATCATCAGAGGATGACTTAGGGGACCCTTCCACATCATCAAGGTCAGTGTCCGAGGTGACAGACTCATCTGGGGAGTCTAAGTGCTTCCTCTTGCACAATGTTTTCTGGGGGGGCTCTTCAGGCAAGGACTTTGAATGCTCCTTGGAAAAGGGGGGACCAGGCATGGAGGAATTCTCAGACCTCGGAGCCGCACTGTCCAAAGATAGGGGGCACCAGAAGCTCTAGTCGCCTTGTCTAGGGAAGGAGTCACAGATTCTGGTGAAGTCACTAGAGATTTGTCCAGCGCACTCCTCATCGCCTCGAAGGCGGGCCCACCAGAATCTGAGGAAAGACCCGCCTGCGAGACCATGACCGGGGTCGGGATCCCCCTAGCCAAGGCATCAAGTGGGAGACTCGGGGCCAAAACCAGAGGCCCCGACAAATCCCCCTCGGGCTCAGCCGAGGACCCCCGAGAGCTGCAAACCTTGGAAGGAACAGAAAGGGTTGGAGTTGAAGACGGTGCCGACAGACTAGCAGAGGGTCTCGGAACCATCTCAGGGGCTTCACCCGACTCTGTGAACTCTGTCTCTGATGACACCACGGTTGTCGGAGGTGGAAGCAACGGTATCGAAAAGGCTGGCTCCGGCCCTTGGGCTGGAACAGAAAATAATTTGGATAAGACAGGTGACTGGAGGAGCCTCTGGACCACCCTATCTAGATCCGAATCTGAAAGTCTGGAGGACCTGGAGGAAACAGACGGGGGCCGAGAAACTCTTCCTATCGGCTCCGAGGTAATGCTCGAATGTCGACTCCTGATCGGCTCCAGAGAAATCGGATCCGAGGAAGACTCGACCAGAACAGAGACCCCCTTCGGCTCCAACAGTCCAGGAGCCGACGAAACCGACCCTGGAGGTGAAACTCTCACCAGTTGCTCCGAAACCAATGGAGCAGAGGCAAGCTCAGTTTCAAAGTTCCTATCCTGCGGTTCCGAGACCAATGGAGCCGAGGAAGGAGACCGAGACCTAGATCTTCTCTCCTGCAGCTCTGAGACCAATGGAGCCGAGGGAGAAGACTCCAACATGGATCCTTTATCCTGCGGCTCCGAAACCAGTGGAGCCGAGGAAGAAGACACAGATTTGTTTTTTTTTTTTCAGGTGGCTCCAACAGACTTGTCAGAGCCGAGGACTTTTTTTGCCTAGGTTTTCGAAGAGGGAGATGAAATTGCTTCCTCGAAGACTGGTTTTATCAAACCTCTTAAAATCAACTTGTTTTTCCTCTTCTGTAACACACGAGAGGAAAGGGCATGGCAAACACTGCAAGATTCTTGCAAGTGTTTTTCCCCTAAGCAATAAACACAGATGGCATGGCCATCTGTCAAAGACATTTTATAACCACATTTTGAAAATTTTTTTGAAGCCTGATGGCTTATGCTCTCTTTCTTTACCAGACATAACTGCCCACTCACTCAACACAAGAAGGGAGGGAGGGAGAGCTCTGACTAAAAAATTTTTCAAGTGATAGGGCCAAGGCCCTCTAACTTAAAACGGGCCTAGCCCGCCAAACACAGGGAATCACACAACATAGAGAAAACAACACAATCAACCACAATGGTAGAAAAATAGCTATTAAAATAGCTGTTTAGTAATGAAATTTTAAATCTAATAGCAAAAACGACCCTAAAAGGCCAAAAAAGAAGGGTACTTAGCCACAGCCAAGTCGAGACCACGTCGTTACTTCAGAAGCAGCAAACGAGATCTGGGGGTTTGGGCGAGGTGCATTCTGGGATAGGGGGTTGGTCCAGCCAATGAGAGACTTAGTGCTTTAGTATCGGCCGAGTCGGAGCCGATTCTCGGCTCCGAGCCCATCTGTCAAGAATGTAGGCGAGATAGGATCACACTACATCTGAGTTTTCCTCTGAGTCTGAATCAGAAATCTGAAGGGGGAAAAATGAATCTGTCTCTGAATCTTCCTGTTCAAATTCAGAATCTTGAATCTCTCCAGTGGAAAGAGGAATCCCCTTTCTTTTACAAGAAACTACTTTATAAGAAAGATCATTAGCACGAATTAAAACCTGAGCTAAACTCAGTAAACTAATCTTGTCTAAAGAAATTTGTAGGAGTAGACACATGCTTGGTCTTCTGTTTCTTTTTGACAGGAAAAATTAGGCCAACTGTGTTAATAATGTCAGCAGCTGCTTCCTCAGGGATTGTCACAGCATTCACAGCCAACAGGGAAACCTTCCCTGTTCACTCTCCCAGGATCAAGAAGAGTGGTTCTCCCTTGACCCCTGAGGGGGCTGCAACAGCTGCAGTGGACATGGCTAACCCCTGGTCCATAGTGGCTGTAGGTTCTACACCAGAGGGATCTGGGGTAAAAAATATGTGTTCTGAGGTACAACAAATGGTCACAGCATAGACACCCACCTGTGGCTGAGGAAAACTGCTAGCCTGCTGCGGTGGCAAAGGCTGTTTGCTTAACATTTTCTTGTTGTGGCTGGAAGAAGGATGGATGGTGGGACTGGTAGTCTGTCCTATGGTCAAGCCGGAAATGTTGCCTTTTTTGGTGGGGAAGACAAGCAGCAAATGCCAGTTAAAGTACCAGTCAGCAATGTTACTTTTTTCTTTGACAAAAAAAAAAAACAGTCAAAAGCTATTTCAAACACTATGCCAGTCTCAGCAAGGAAAAATAAACAACAGTTCTCCACAGAAAATACATTTTTTAATTAGTTAACACTACTTTTAAACTGTCAGAAAAAAAGAGTGCTCTTTTTAAAAGTATGTATTAAGACTGTCAGTTAAAAGACAACACTCCTAGCTTTAAAATAACTTTCCCGAAGAGGAAAATAATAAAACATTAAAAAAATTAAGAAAATGGAAGTTTTTTCCCTGAAGGGAACTTATCTAACCAGCAAAGGATAGCACAAGCTGACCATTGATCCTCAAAAGCCTCAGAGCAATGTACTCTTCAGCATCAGTAAAGTTCTGAAGGGCTTTATGTCAAAACTTATTTTTAGTTAGCTCAACTCAAGCTGCTTGACAGCTTGGATGCGGGGAAGGTGCTCTGAAGCTTTGGAAGCTGGACAGCTGTTTTATCCTTGGCAGGATATAACATACATACCTAAGGCTACTGCAGCAGTGATCAATATGATGAACAGGGCAGCCATCCAAACCTCCTCAAAAGTAGCCCATGAAGTATCAACAGAGTCATACAACACACTGTAACCAATAAGTAGTGACTTGAACAATAGAAGAAATTAAATTATTTAAAGCAGATTGTCCCAAGAGGAAACTGCAGATAAAACATTCCTAATAATTTTATAATTAATCAGAACAAACCTTAAAATATGTGCCTGACAATTCAAAATTATGAAAATAAAAGTTGTAGAAGCATACACTTTTTTCCAAACTTTTGAGTAATATTCCCTAACTTTATCAGAAAGAGTAGGATTTGAATTAAGTGTTTAGCAGCAGATGGATAACTAAAGCTTTAGCTGCTGGATCAGGTTTGGGAAGAATGTATAAAAACTTAAAAAAGACTGAGGAATGTTATATATCCTATCTGCCTTTTTAGGAACAAGTGGCTGTCTGTCAGGAAAATTGCAGGCAGTAACACATACATTCTCTAAAGATGTCAGAACTAGAGGAATGAGTGCAGGTTCTTCCATAGGTGTGCACTAAGCTAACAACCAGTGGGGCCCATAAAAGCCTAGCTGTGCAACTCAAATGTAACCAACAAATTTTATTTATATTTGATTTTTAGGGGGTGATTAACTGACTGCCTCTGTCCATAACTGACTGCCTCTGTCCATCAGAGACATAGGAGCCACACTAGGGGTGAATGTCTGATTACCCATCCATTGGTCAAGTAGTGCTTAAATAGGGATAGGGAGGAACTCTGCTTCACATGGATGGGGGAGCATATTCCAAAAAATGCGAATTCTCTGAGAAACATATCTGTCTCTAACATATCCTATTTACATTGCAAGCAAAATTTAGGTATTTTAATCTAGTTGTTCTGATGCTGTTTGTTTTGTGGATGTGCAAAGAATTCATCAAAACAGGATCCAGGGATGCCTTTTATGCTGGGCAGAGATCACCTCTAAGAAGACTATTTGTTACCAAGTAAACAGACAGGGCCTTGAGGCAATCAGCACAGGACATTAGGTTTACTCCCTTATTCTTTTTGTAAGGAACGTTTGTGGATATTCCAGTTGTTGCATGTGTCTAGTCAGGTACTTAACGAAGGGGGCATTATACTCTACAATGGGACTGATGAGGGCCAAGTACAGTGGTATGATTGCCTCTCTGGACCTAGATGCCATGCTCTTGCTTATAAGCTGAACGTCATACATTGATTTTCTTACTACCTTGGACACATGCTAGTTAAAGGCTAGGTTACTGTCTACATGAGTTCCCAGACCCTTGACGAGTGAAACAACTTTTAATGATGTTTTATTGATGATGTAGTTACCCAGGGTGGATGACTTTGCAACTGATACTATAATGCATTTCTTGGGTATTGAGTTTTAACCCCTGGATTTGGAATTAAGCATTTGCCTGTATTAGACCTTCCTGAAGGGTGTTCTCATCTTGGGGAGATTCAGTGACTGCTCCCAGCTTGCAGTCATCTGTAAACTTGGTTAATCAGAGGCCTTTGACATCGGCTTTGTCATCCAAGAAGTAGATGCCAAAGAGGGATAGACCTAGCACAGAGCCATAAGGTAGATGCCAAAGAGGGATAGACCTAGCACAGAGCCATAAGGTCACCATTGGTGAATGGCCTCTTTGTAGAGGTGGCCTCACTGCTTCTAACCTCCTGGGTTCTATCAGTAAGCCAGTTAGCTATCCAGCATGTTATAAGGGGGTTTATACCTAGTTCTGTAAGCTTATTGGCAATGCCTGACTGGGGTATTGTATCAAATGCCTTAGCCAGATATAGGACGGCAGTAAACACAGTTTTCCCGTCATCCATTGCCTTACTGATCTTTTCAAAGAAGTCCACCAGATTTACTAAGCATGATCCTCCTTTGACAAAGCTAAACTGGGATGGATGCCATTTCAGGATGTCTTCTATGTCCCTGTTGATAATTTCCATGATAATTCTTTCCATGGTTTTGCAAATAAGACTAGATAGACTAATGGGTCTTTAGTTTGCAGGATCTGTTGAAGGTCCTCCTTATGAAGGGGGATGACTGCTGCAGTCCTCCATTCACATGGCGCAAAGCCTGTTTTAAGACTGTAGTTAAATAATGACTTCAGGGGTCCTTATTAAGCCATATTTTAGACTATTCAGGAGGCATCCTGGGATGTTATCGAGGCCCACTGAGGCCGTGTTCTTGGCTTAATTGAGTGCACTCAGTACATGCCCTATAGTTATAGTTGGAGGGCTGTGTTTGAGGGTACTATTGGGAGTGAGAGGGAGTTAAAGTTGGATCTGAATTTGTCCACTAACAGGTTCACTGAATGTGGCACTTTTAACCACCTTGCTGTGTACTGCTCTTGAGGTTTCTGATATAACAATATAAGGCCTTATGTTTATTTTTCACCTGGGAAGATATCTTAACCTCGAAGTTGGCTTTGCTTGAACTAATTAGCCTTCTTAGTTGCCTATTTACACCGATGAGAGAGTTTTTATCTTTCTGATTTTTTTGCCATAATGCTTTCCTTTGGTTGTATATCCTGTTTAGTTTGGGATGCCAGCAGGGCGATTTGTTTCTGGGGCTAATTCTGGACTTACTTCTGGTAGGTACAGCAACCATTAACATGGTTATGCAGAGTTTCTGACAGCAATAGGCTGGTGTGTTCTTGAGGCATTGGATTTTGAAAAACCATCACTTAATAACAGGTAAAACAGGTAATTTGCTTGGAATAGTTCCTAATTGTTATTGGTTTTAATGGGATTATGGAGCTGATTTTGATTCGGAAGGAGACCATTTTATGTTCAGACCTTACCATGGAGGATGAGATATCTACCATATTTATGAGCATGAGGTCCAGTATGTTGGAGCCTCTAGTGGGTGTATTCAATAATTGTTCAAGGGTATTTATATTTATGAAGTCCAAGAATCTCTGTGCCTGTAGATTTGAGGCCACGTAGGATTTCCAATCTATAGGGGAGTAATTAAAGTCTCCCATGAGTAGGGTGTTAGGTTGGATGATAAGCGTCTCCAGAAGTTCCAAGTATGCATTGTGAGCTTTTTGTGACATTAAGGATGACTAGATATGGTACAGGACTTTGTCTATGGTGATCTGCATGTGGAGGAACTCCAGCACATCACCTTAGCACTATGCTTGCTATTTTTTTAAACAAGAAACATCTTTATTAAATTATCACTTATGACATAGGTAATCATGCATTTATATAAATGAAAACAAACCATATTGACATAATCTTAGCTGCAAGCATTATACATCACAAACCTTATTGACACAATTTTAGTTGCAAACATTATACTTCATTTAAAATCTACCCAATCATTGTCAGTCAAGCATTACATTTAAATCATGCCTTCTTTTAAACCTCATTCTTCCCCTGTATGTATTGTTACCACAATTTCCATATTTTTCTATGTAATTTGCTCCTACCCTTTTCCTAAGTATCCCAGTTCCAGTTGTTTTATCTTTGTTACTATAAAATAAAAAAGAATGCCTTACCAGAAGACACTTGGACTGCAAACCAGGTTTAATGTTTAAAAACAATTGGGTTTAAGTGCTTTCATTCCATTCAATTCAATCAGGAACTTCTTCAGAAACAAAGTAGCAACTGTTATGGTAGATTATATAACCTTAAGCCTTATTTCATTTAAAGTGATAGGGATAGTACTTATAAAACAAGTATCAAAAATATATAAAAATGCAATGCAAGTTTAGCAGCATACAGTATTAAAAACAATTTGGTAAGCTTTAATAAATATATTAAACTTATAAATATACTCTTTCATATATTAGCAGCCATTGTTTTTAAAATTGGTTTAATTGAAATAAGACCATTAATACCAGGGGGCTACAAGCATTAAACAGTATTTGCCAGCATAGTTATCTGTAATCTCTGTTACTGTATTCATTACTTCTAGTACAGTTGGTTTCCGTTGTCTAGTAATTGCTTCTTTGGCAGCCACCAAAAATAGACTCAGCAAGGCCTTACTATATCTAGTCAATTCCAATTCTGTATCATAGCTCGGAAAAATGATTTCCCTAGATACACTAATTTGTTCACCCAGTATCCCTGACAGAGTAGTCTGCAGGGAATATTTAAAGTCTGCCAACTCATTATACTACCAGAAAATATGTTCCCAATTACCTGTTTCTTCCCTGTCACACCTCCAACATTTGCTGTCTAACTGAGGAAAAATTCTCTGGAGTCTACTTGGGTATAAAAATACCTATGTAAACATTTCCAAGCAAATAATATGAAATCTTGTAGATTTTGTTGCATATTTGTAGACATACATATATCCCCCTTTGCTTCTTTGTGAATTGCTTATCCAATCTCTCTTCTTGCTCTTTCCTAACCTCCTCTGATTGATTCTTATATTTATCATGCAATATTTTATATGCTCTACTAATTATTCCTTTTTTAATGGCAGCTTCTGTTCTACAGTCTACTAAAAACTCTACCAGTACTGGCCTTTCATTTAGGATCCCCCTATTTCTTTTTCTTTGCTTATACTCTGATATCAGTCCTTGACAGGGAAGGCAATCTCTAACCTGCAGCATACTTCTCAACTGTCCAGATTCTAACAGAATGTCCAGATTTTTGGCTTGTTCCTCATAAAATTTGTGGTTTTCTGGCATGTCACTGGGATGATCTGAAGATTGAAGTCACTAAGTAATAACATACATTTGAATTTCAGAGTTCCAGTCCTTCAGAAAATGTATGTTAAACAAATCCTGTTATTCTAGCAATTTTCTGAGTTTATAAGAGCAATATTTAAAATATGTCCCTATTTTTGGGCCTTTTCCCCACATTTTGTTGGGCTTTGTCCAGATTTCTTGCACTAAGAGGTTGAGAGGTATGACCTGCAGTCTTCCCATTCTATCATTTTTCCCTCTAGTTATTAGCTCCCAACACCTTGGTTCCTTTGCTATTTTTTTCCAATAAATTCCAGGCCCCTCTTGCCTATTGTGTATATCCCTAGTTTCAGTCATCCCTATCGGTAGAATCTCATTTCTCCAGTCCCCTGTTGGCTTAATTCTTAGTATACTTTCTGCTACTTTATAAATATAATATTCTGTATAATTATTGTTATTCTCCTTAAAGGCCTGCATCCAAAATCCCAGTCTCACCTTGTTTCTTGAGCTTTCCCCCTGTTTCATTATCATCCCTTTCTACTTTGAAGTATAGTCTTCTGATTGTACTTTGTACAGGACCTTTAACTGTGTAGCTCTGAAATACCCCTTCAAATCAGGTAATCACAATTCACTCTGTTCTACTGGAAAAATCAGCTTATCGCACTTGACTCTTGCCATCTTCTCCTCCAAGATAAAGTCCTTCAGCTCTTTATTAATTGCTATCCACATCTACTCCTCTTGTTGAAAAAAATATGCCTGACCTATGTATAAGACTAATGGGACTAAAACATACTAACTTCTTGTATCTTAACATCCATATCCATATAACAAAGTTCCCATTTTCTCAGTTTTTATATTGTCTTTTATTTAGTCCCTTCCCACATAACTTAGCAGCCACACCAGAATAATTTTTAATCCATACCCCTAAATTCTTCATTTTATCATGTCCCCATAAATACAGCTACTGCTGAACGAATTTATATGTGGGTACATAATTTACTGCTATTAGCTTTGTTTTAACTTCATTAATTTTGTATCCTGAAAAGATCTGAAACTGTCTCAAAATGTGCCCCCACATTGTATTGTCTATTTCTGGTTGTGTCAGGTATAAAATAAAGTCATCTGCAAATAGAGCCAGCATTTCTTGACTACCATGCCAATTATATCCTTGAATTTCTGAGTCCCTTATTTTCTTTGCCAGTAGTTCTAAATATAATATAAATAACAAAGGAGAAAGAGGACAGCCCTGTCTGGTTCCTCTGCTCAAGCAGAAATTATTAGAGAGGACCCCACCCACTTTAATTTTCACCCCTGATCCCTCATATATCCTCCTAATCAACTTTATAATTTTTTTAAGAAATGCAAATGCTTCCATTGCCCTGCTCATAAAGTCCCAGCTTACTCTGTCAAATGCTTTCTCTGCATCAAGACCCACCAACAACAATGGTATTTTCTTATATTCTGAGTCCCTCTGGATCATCAATGTTCTGTTAATGTTGCAAAATGTTTGCCTCCCCTCCACAAAACCACTCTGATCCATATCTATTAATTTTGGCATTACTTATGCCATTATTTTAGCTATTATAGACAAGAACACTATATAATCATGGTTTAGTATTGGATTGGGTCTGTATGAAGCTGGTTATGGTAAAATGGTAAATGGTAAATGGGTTAGTACTAAGCTAACTGCCCTTGCGAGCCATTTTAAGCATAGCCAATTATCCCTTGTGAGACTCAAACCCTGCACCTTGTGCTTGCAAGGCAAACACCTTAACCATTAGGCCACCCTCCTTATCTGATGTGATGGATCTTTACCCTCTTTAGGTATTACAGCTACCACTGCTTTCTTCCAGGATGTTAGTACTCCTCCTCCTCTTAAAATATGTTTAAACAAAACCTTCTAGATCTTTATCATTTTTCCCCTCTAGAAAACCACATTGATCTATATCTATCAGTTTTGCCATCACCTTTGCCATTCTTTTAGCCATTGTAGACAAGAACACTTTCTAATCATGGTTTAATATTTAAATGGGCTTGTGTGAAGCTGGATCTGATAGAACTGTACTTTCTTTAGGTATTACAGGTACCACTGCTTTCTTCCAGGATGTTAGTTCTTCTCCTCCTCTTAAAATACAATTAAACAAAGTCTTCCAGATCTTTATCAGTTTTCCCCTTACAAAGCCACATTGATCAATTTCTATCAGTTTTGGCATTACGTTTGCCATTCTTTTATCCATTACAGACAAGAATACTTTATAATCATGATTTAGCATTGAAATGGTCCTCTACGAAGCTGGACCTGATGGGTCTTTACCCTTTTAGTTATTAGAGCTACCATTGCTTTCTTCCAGGATGTTGGTACTTCTCTTTCTCTTAAAATACTGTTAAACAAAACCTTCCACATCTTTATCAGTTTTTTTCGCTCCTAACTTCCAAACTTCCACAGGAATACCATCTGTTCCTGGGGACTTTCCTGTGAATTGGTTATACATCACCATTTGTATCTCATCTCCTACTAACCTGTTAGTAATTGAACCTCATCTACCTCTAACCTTGGCATATTTAATTCTTCCATAAACATTTTCATTTGTACCTTTTATTAATTATCATATTTTTCTGCTTTATATAGATTTTCATAGAATTTGGAAATATTTCTAATGCCTCCACTGGATCTCTGTTATCTTCCTTGTTGTAAGATTGGTGATAGCCCTTTCTACTTTCTGTTGCCTGAGTTGTTGTGCTAAAAGTTTTTGTGCTCTACAATTATTATCTTAACAGCAATCTTTCTAAACGCATGCATATTATTGAGGTAATCCCTTATTTTCTGTTTAGCATTCTGTATTCCTTTTTTGCTGTGTGAGATTCCCCCTATTCTGCAATGCTTTAACATTTGTCAGTCCCTCAAAATAATTCTTGTTACTTCTTAACCATATCTCCCTTTCTTTTATTTTCACCTTATTTTTAAACTCCATTTTAATTTTATCCCACTCCCTAGCTTTATTTCCAGAAGAAATTTCTATCTTCTCTAATAGCTCCTGAATAATTTTCACTACCCATTCCTTAAATTGTTCTCTTTTCATCAGATAGGTAGGAAAGCACCAGTGTCTCATTTTTATTTCACTACCATGTGTTTTTATTTTAGTTTTTATTGGCACATACTCTAAAATAGTTAATAGGTGTGTATCAAGACTTTCAATTAAATGCACATGTTCCTGTGAAATGTAAATTCTGCCTAGCCTAGCCCAGTTTTTGTATCTTGGGGAATAATATGTAAACTCACTCTGAACTCCTAGTACTGAATTCACACCTTCCATGCCAAATACTCTCATAAATTTCTTCAAAAATCTACCCTCCTTTGTTATATTTTCCCTTCTGGGCCCCCAGATACATCTTCATCCCTGCAAATCAAATTCTAGTCCCCACCTATAAGTAATATTCCCTGCTGAAAGCTGATTATTTCTCCCAGAATAAGCTCCATTATAGCAGTTTTAGGTTGAATATAAATATATGCCAGTGTTATCCTCCTCCCTTGCCAGTAGCACCTTTGTACTGCAAATCTACCATTATTACCCTTTTTTCCTCTTCTATCACTATCAGAGCTCCTCTTCCAATTAATATACATACTCTTCTTTTCCTTTGTCCCAAGTATTCCACTGAATAACCATTGTGAAAACCTTTCTTTGTCAAATTCACGTGTTCAGATCTTTCCATGTGTATCTCCTGTCACTACTCTTTCTTTTTTGTATTTATCTGTGAGACAATTGACATTTAAAGACATTACAGAAAGCATCATTGTGTTAATAAGTTATTATTCCCACCTTTTATGTGTAATAGCTTTTGTGTTATATGCATATACTGTTTGGCAGGTTGATCTTTTTTCCAGTTGTTTCTTGTCATATCCATTTGTGTCTGTGTCACATCTTACAAAACATTTTGTTTTATTGAAAGCCCTCAAAAACACACCCCAATATCCCCAAAACCTATTAACTTAATACTAACACACAAAACTATGTTCACCTTCAAATATTGAAGTTTTACCTCCCTGATAGGAGTATGTGCCCCAAACTGACAGCCAAACTCATAGACTTGGGTCAACCTAAAAGAAAGGTTATCCATGCTAAGACGCATGGTACAACCTGTGTTTGTACTAAGTGCCATCTGGTTTTGTTTTATCTTTATAGCTCTCCCAGCTGGGAAAACACTTGAATGTTTTCAGAAAACATTATCCTTTAGCCGTTTCTCTTTATCATTTTGTTTCCATGTAGACACAAGATACAGAGTTTCTACTAAGCATACATTTATTTGCTAGAAAAAAGCTTTGTAATATTCAATGTTCTTTTTCATTTACTTGTATGATCTTAAAATGTATTACTAGATCAAGCTAAGGGCCTTAATCCAGTCATTCCCCTATGCAAATGAGAGGGAAAAGTACATACATTTTTCTTTGGTCTTGCTCTTTTGACCAGACCTTTCTTCTTCTTTTTTTGGCATTGCAGGGCCTACATTTCTTAAAACTGAACAAGGGGAGAGAGAGAAGAAGGGAGAAAGAAAGAAAAAAAACAGGAACACCTGTTTACATTACTATCCCCATTGCACTTAAAGATAACTGAGAAAACTTTACTTTATAGCATGGAAAAAAATTAAGCACTATAAAAATATTACTTTTAAGAAAAAAATTTGTTTTACTTACAGCAACCTTTCTTCCTCCTCTTCCTCTCTCCTAAGTATTTTTCGTACATTAATGACACAAAGTGGGGCATATGCTTTAGCGCCCCCTAAAAGTTTATCAAAGGATAAATGTCCAATATTTCCTGATTTTATTGTTCTGCCATGTTTCACAAATACAATTATTGCTTTGTAATTCCACATTTGTCAATTTCCAAGTTACTGTTTTTATTCCTTTTCATCTCTATATCCCCAAATCCTGTCTCTGCTTCATTTCCAACATATTCTTGATTTTTGTAGTCAATCCTTGTGCTTTTTTCCTTCTCTCAATCATTTTCCATTGAAACATTGGAAAAGGTTTCACTGGCATAGTCTCTGTGTGTTATTTACTACCAGAAGAACAAGAAGCAGAATCTCCTTCTGTTTCACAGCTCACTTTTTTGGACAAACTTTTGTATTTCCTCTTTAGAATGTGCTGCATTAAAAAATTATTTTGTCCTTTGAGCAAAGAATATTTTGAAGATAGCTGGGTACAGCAGCTTGAATCTCATGCCTGCTTCTCGACATTCCCTGAATAGTGGAATAAATGTACTCTTCCTTTGCCTGGTGTACAGTAAGTAATCATTCTCTATAAACACTCTACAGTCTCCCACTTTTAGTACTTTGTCCTTCTGCCACAGTTTTGTCAGAATCAACTCATTCTGCTGGTAAGACTGCATCTTTACCATTAAAGATCTAGGTTGCTTTCTCATAGCCAGGTTTGGAGCATACACATGATGTACCCTTTCAATTAACAACTCATGCTGTGGAATACCAATGCAGTTTCTTACTTGTGGTTTTATAAAATTAATACAGACTTTTCCTCCCAGCTTCTCTAGTACAGCAGAAAACCTCAAGTTTTCCCTGTGTGCTCTGTCCTCTAATGCTATTATTTTTTGAAACATCTCTTCTTGAGCAGTTTCATATTCCGCCAGCCTTTTCTTCATTTTGACCACTGATTTTTGCTGTTTTATCACTGCATCTGAACATCTGTTTAAAGCTTCTTCCATTTTTTCCCAGCCTTTCGTTATTTGAGTTGATATACTCCATCAGTGTTTCATTTACTTTAATCAGGTCTGTGTGCAGTTGCCTTATACTTTCCTCTAGTTTATCAGAAGTCATGTCTGGAGCTTGCACTGCTTTTTGCTGAACAGTTGCAGTACTCTTTCTAGTCAGTGTTTTTTCCTCAACGTTTGTAGCTGGTTTTCTTTCAGGTCCTCTATATTTTATTTTTCTGACGTCCAGCAGTGCACTTACTAGCCAGTTACTGAAATTTACACAGAAATGTAAGTCCAATGGCTTTCTCTGCTGAGTTTCTGTTTTTACACTGGCTACCATTAAGCTGTTACTCAATGTGCAGCCATCTTGGAAGGCAAGGTATGCTTATTAATGTATATGAGACACCTCCATTGTTAGCCCTTGTCTGTGCAGCTACTGGTCTAAAAAATGGAAGGCAATGAAACCTTTCACTGCTGGGATACTCTCTACCACTTTAAACCATGTCTTGGTAACTGCACAGACATCTATATTCTTGAGTGTGAGGATGGCTTGTAGGGAGTGTATGGTTCCTGGCATTGAGCAGTAACACCTTGAGGTTCTTTTGAGTTAATGTTGCTGTGTAGGTAGGTTTGTCAAAGTGGCATTGTCTGAAAAGTCCCTGTGGGTCAGACAAAGCCTTAGACAATATTTGAAAGCCTAGAGGGGAAATGTGCAAACTATCCCTGGAAAAGCAATGTGGTCTGCTGACCATGTCATTCCAGGCTGACAAATACTTGATCCTTTTAAAATGAACTGAAAACACCAACACATTCTAGTAGTCTCAGAGAAATAGAATCCCACACAGGAAGAATCAGAAATTGAGCTCTCCTCTGAGTCTGAGCCTGGAATATGAGGAGAAAACCCTGTTCATTCATCCTCCTATCCAGATTTGTAATCTTGAATATCTTCAGTAAAGGATTTATCCCTCTTTTTTACCAGAAACTATTGTATAAGAAATATTGATAGCCTGAATTAAACCCTGAGTCAAACCCAGTAAACTACTTTTAAAGAAATTTGAGGAGAAGTAGAAATATGCTTAGTTTTCTGTTTCTTTTTGAATGACAAAATGGGATGAATGGTGTTATTAATGGCAGCAGCTTGGCTCAACATTCTAAAAAACAACAAAACCTTCCCTGTCCCTTATCTCAGGACCTACAAGATTGGCTGTTCCTTTCCCACTGAGGGGACCGCAACAGCTGCAGAGGACATGGCTTACCCATTTTCCATAGTGACTGTAGGTGCTACACCAGACGGGTCTAGGGTAAAAGATTTGTAACTATTGGCAACAGCAGAGTCACCCACCTATGACTGAAGCAAATTGCTAGTCTGTTGTGATGGTAAAGGCTGTTTGCTTAATTTTTTTCTTGTTGTGGCTGGAAGCAGGACTGACTGTGGGACCAACAGATTGTTTCATGGTCAAGCTGAAAATAGTGCCACTTTCCTGGGGAAAACAATCGGCAAATGCTGGTAAAAGCTAAAAGTATTAAAAGTCACTTTTTTTCACAGAAAAATACCATAACAAGCACTTTAAAACATGTTGCTGGCCCCACAAAATAAAATAAAGAGAATTTATGTCAGAAAAAATGTTTTTCTGTTGCTTTAAATTACTTTTAAACTGAAAGGAAAAAAGAGTGCTCCCATTTAAAAGTACAGTACAGTCTCATGACAGTCCACTAAAACACAAACCCCTAGCTTAAAAAAAGAAACTTTTCCGAAGAGGAAGGTATTAATAATAACAAAAAATATTCAATTGAAGTTTATTTTCCCCTAAGGGAATTTATCTGCACAGCAAAGAAACAGCACAAGCCACAGTCAATCCTTGAAAGCCTAAAAGGAGCATACTCTTCAGCGACAGTAAAGCTCTGTAGGGCTTGGTGCCCAAACTTGTCTTTTAGTCAGCTTAGCTTGAACTGCCTGACAGTCTGAGCACATGGAAGGTGCCCCGAAGCTTTGGAAACTGGCTGGGTGCTATATCCTTGGCAGGAAATAACCCATGCAATTGAGGCTATTGCAGCAGTGATCAATATGATGAACATCAGTACTCTGGGAGAAGAGTATTTTTTTCTGCTTTATGAAAATATACATATAATCCAAACACAACAAATCTCCAGACTTTAGTAGTGATGTAAATCAAAATGTGTTTCTTTTGTCTTAAGACTAAGTGAAGAAAATCAAGTGAAACAACAATATCACCACCCACAAATTCACTAGTAAAATAAGTGCTTTTGAAGCCACAAAGCAACTGAATGAAACCGAGTAATATTTCATAATTAAAATATGTAATAAATGCCACAGTGTTATATCTTTACAATTCATTTATGTTCTTTGTTATATTACTGGAATTGTATCATTGGTATTAGGAAATAACTGCATATGGAACCTTGAGACTACTTAATTATGAATCTACTAGAATCTTACTAGAGGTAGTATAAAATTACAACTTCCATT
Source organism: Protopterus annectens (assembly GCF_019279795.1). NCBI lineage: Eukaryota > Metazoa > Chordata > Ceratodontiformes > Protopteridae > Protopterus > Protopterus annectens. The sequence continues at coordinate 1,192,568,416 of NC_056735.1, read as the reverse complement.
TTGAATACGGGCACTTATATTCATGGCTGCTGCAATATATGTTCATGAATTTAAAAAACAGCTTGTATTTATAAATAACAGAGCATTCAACACAGATAATGCTGAAACCGCCATAGGACTGCAGTAGTGTACACTACATTTTCCTTCTGTCATAAAATCATTATTGGTGAAACCAGCCACTCCAGTGGCATAGAGGGATAAAACCCCTAACTACAGCCCAGTTGATCTGTTTCCAATTAGCTGCTTGGGCGACTGATGGAGCAGCAAGGATGGATGGGACTGTCTGTCCCATGAGGAGGGTGTTCTTCAATGATGTTCCTTTGGGGAGGCATGATCCAGTGAGGGGAGTTCCCCATGTTGAATCATTGAGCATGGTAGGTGGGGTACTGAGTGGGTAGGGCATCTAAAAGAAAAAAAAAACAGGACAGAAGCAGAGACGGTTTAGCTCCCAGGATGCCCTTAGGATCCATGACCAGCCTCAAGGGTAGACCATGGGGCACTGGGGGCCGGTCCAAGAAAAACGATGTCCCAAGGGGGACCAAAAAAAATATTAAAAAAATGATCGTTCCTAAAAAATATATTGAAAATGTTGTTGAAACTAGAAAAAACTCCAGGTAAGACAGCAGGAGTACATGAGAAATATTAAGCAAAAATGTTAATAATTTGGCTTATGCTCCTCTGTGAGAATTTCATAAGACTAACAACACAGCTTCACAAATTAAAACTGCAGTTTTGTTGCAAGTGAAAAACTGTAACTAACAGACTTGGTAGAAATATTCAAAATTGGCTGAAACTTATAGCAGCCTATGTATTTTAAAGTTTGCTACTGTGTTGTGTCTGACAATAAAGAATGTGATTGGATGCACGTAATACATACCTGATTGTCTGTTATATACTGCAAAGTATAGTGAATCTAAAATGTTTCTCTGCATTACTTCAGTTTATCTCCTATGAAGGCAATTTTAGCTGAGGTGATATAGCTGTTTCCTTATATAATATAATTTGGTCATTATTATGAGTATTATATTTTGTATTGTGGATATCAAATACCTTTATCACATTCACTATCCTTCCACTGATACAACTTAATTCACAAAGTGCAGAAATCTATAGTTATCTACAAAGGGCCTGATTTCAAAAGACATGCTCTCTGTGTAAGTGACCGCTTACACTGAAAACAGGCTGAGAGCATGTGTTTTGGAATCTTGTTCCTGTAGTAAGTCTGTTTATAGACACAGAGGTAAGTTACACTGACAGCAGCTCTTTTGGAATCAGGGCAGACTCACACTGAGAGCAACCCTTTTGGAATCTGGCTCATAATATTCTCTGTCAACAAAAATAACTTTTAAAATATCCACTGTTCTTTTAACAAGCTTCGTTAATCAGATGCTTTCAAAGCTTGCAGTATATTCTTTTGTCTGTTTCAGGCTTTGCTGTTTAATTCTGTTAGGTTTCCAAATGGTTAATTAAATGAAGTTGACTTTATTAATGGTCACATTTTCTAAGTCTTTTCAAATAAATGTAACCCTGTGATGTCCCTTAACATAGCTAGCCAGTAGCTACCATACACTGCATCATAAAAATATAACTAAAGTCAAATCTTCAAAGGATGGCTTTCATTGCAAACACCAGCTGCATGGTGCAACGTCAGACCTAAGTGTTGTTTCAAGCTAAGGACAGTTTCATTTTATATATATATATATATATATATATATATATATATATATATATATAGTATATCTCATGGGTTTACCTGAGGAGCAAAATGGTAGTGACACAAAGAAGATAAGGAAGCTTTGGAAATTGTAGATATGTTGCACATAATTATTTATCAGTGATGAGAGCATACATATATTTCATTTTATATAATTACTGGCTCAAAGAGACTGGGAAGAGGAACAGTTTTGAAATATACTAAGTTAGTTCTACTTACTGTGCCAAGTTCTGTTTTTCTTTGGCTAAGGTTTACAGCCTATTAGATGTGGTAATGGTGGCAAAAATGGCCTTACTGGCACCTTACATAAGTGCTGCACTTTATTTGACTTCAAGTGACACCAAACTTCCCTTTGCCTTAATTATATGCAAAATATATTCAGAACAGGAATATGAAGAAGAAACAGAGACCGTAAAATAAAGATTAAAATGACTGAAAAACAGTCTTCAAACTTTGCAAAAGAAAATATTATTCAGATAAAGATTGCAATGCTTGTTGTTACCAGTGGGCAGTCTCAGAGGGTCTATGTTTGGCTACCGAAAAATAAAAAACCTGAACAGTGAAATACCGAATGGAAGGCAGCAAAACGGTAATGGCATCATCAAAAATAAATTCATTGAATGGCCATAGTTGGCCAATAACCAGGAAGTAATGCAATGCATAAGGGAAGGGAAACCTTTTAAATTTGCCATATTTTCCACTGTAGTGCGATTTCGGAGTTGGTATATATAGTTAGGGGGAGTAGGGGGGCACAGCCCCCCTCCTTGGTTGGTTCTGTTTATGTTGCTGGCCAACTATGGTGATGACTTTTTTCGATGATGTCATTGTTCTGTAATTGTCAGTTTTGTTGTCTTCCATTCAATATTATACCATTTGGGTTTTTTATTTTTCGGTAGTTGAACATAGACCCATCTGAGATACAGAGGATGAAATTAGTTTGAGATCAAAAAATGTTTTCACATGTAACATTTCATTGGTATGCAAGGAAAATGCAGAGAATGGCCACATGAACATGATGCTGATGGAAGATTCAGTAGACAGACATCTGAACAGAACTTCATGTGAACATGTGAACATAGAAGTGTTAACAGTCTAAACAGTATTAGAATTCCAACAGGGTTACTAGTACTGTCTGGAATATTGTTAAGCAAGAGGGAAAGAGTGCATGTCAGTGTTTCCTAAATATGTGAATTACCTTAAAAGGAAGATAGTACTGGACATATAAAAACATAAACAAATTCTGTTGCTTGCATATAGATATGAATTTCTTTTTTTTATTTTAAACACTTTTATTAAATTATCACTAAAAATGTAGACAAACGTACATTAACGGAAAAGAAAGCAAACCATTTTAACATTTTTCCATTCAAATACAATATATATCACATATATTTTCTTTGCTACTATTATCAGTCCATTACAAAAAAAATGCTGAATTCCCTTATACTTCCCTCCTCCTCCCCAAACATTATTATGCATGTATTTTTCCCACATTTACTTCTATGTATTCAATACCTCAAATACAGTTGGTGTAGACTTTGTTTTCCATTTTCTAGTCATTGTTGTTTTGGCAGCCAACAGAATTAAACTTAATAATGCCTTACTATGTCTAGACAATTCAGATCCTGTATCCTAGCTGAAAATAATCATTTCCTTACTTACAGCCATTGCTCACCCATTATTTCTGATGGAATACTGGGTCAGGAATTTTTTTACATCTGTCAGCTCATTACACTCCCAAGACATATGTTCCATGTCCTCCACTTTCTTCTCCATCACACCTCCAACATTTGAAAAAAATCTTTGAAGTCTGCTTGGGGTATAAAATACCTTTACAAACACTTCCAAGCAAAGATCCTAAACCTTCTGGACTTGATTGCATACTCGGGAGACATACATACATTTTCCTATTGTTTTCTTGTAAATTGGTTTTCCAGTCTCTCTTTCCAATTATTCTGACCTACTCTGATTGATTCTTATAGTTATCATGCAATATTTTAAATGGCCTTCTAATTAACCCTGGTAGGGAAGGCAGTCTCTAGCCTACAATCCAAATGGCGTGTTGGCCCCATCCCATTCTATTACCTTTCCCTCTCTAGTTATGTGCTCCCAATACCTTGGTCCCTTTCCCAGTTTTCTCCAGTAAATTCCACTCTCCTCTTGCCATCTTTCTGAACCCCTACTTGCAGTTATCCCTATTGGCAAAATCTCCTTTCTCCATTCTCATGTTGACTTAATACTTTCTGCTAGTTTATGATTATAATATTATGCATGGTTGTTATTATTCTCCTTAAGGATCTGCATTCAAAATCACACTGTCTCTTTATTTCCTGAACCCCCCCCCCACTTCATCATTATCATCCCTTTTCATTTTGAATTATAACCTTCTGCTTGTGTTATGTATATGAGCCTTAACTGTGTAATTCTAAAAGGGTCTATATTACATCAGTGAAAACTCTCTTGACCGAACAGCATTTCATCAAAAATGCCATTCATTGAATTTTGCTCTTGTGGGAGGCTGCACCCCCCCCACACCCCCACTAATTATATATATATATATATATATATATATATATATATATATATATATATATATATATATATATATACCAACTCCAAGATTGCACTACAGTGAGGAAAGGGCAAATTATCTGATCTTCACTGTACTGTGATCTCACTATGAATGAATGACATGTTTGATGTAAATGCACTGAAAATGCCATTCGCTGAACTGAATTTTTGATGATCTAATAGGGACCCACTATAAAATATCCCTTCAAATCAGGTAAACCTAAACCACCTTGGTCTACTGGAAAGACTAACTTTTCCCACTTAACTCTTGCCCTCTTTCCCTCCCAGATAAATTCCTTCAATTCTTTATTAATTATTGTCCACAACTTCTCCTCAGGTTTATAAAAGTATGCCTGGCCTGTATACAAGAATAAAGATACTAAAAACATTTTCACTGCTTATGTCTTTCTATACATGCCCATAAATAAAAGTTTCCAGTTTCATAATTTTTTGTATTATTTTTTGTTTCGTCTCTTTTCATATATCCTCAGCTACCATAATAGAAACCTTTTTAATCCGTACTCCTAAATACTTCATCTCATCATGTTCCCGTAAATATAGGTATTATGGGGACAATTTGTGTATGGGTACATAATTTATGGCTATAGCCTTTGTTATATCTTCATTAATTTTATATTCTGAAAAGACATAAACTCTCTCAAAATGTTCCACAATACTGAGATGTCCTTTTTTGGATTTATCAGGTAGAAGATAATATCATCTGCAAATAAACCATACCAAATATATCCTTGTATTTCTGAGGCCCTGATATTCTTTGCCAGTGACTCTAAACATAGAGCAAATAACAATGGGAAAGAGGACACCCCTGTCTGGTTCCTCTGTTCAAGCACAGTTTATCTGACAGGAACCCTCCCATTTTAATTCTTGCCTCTGATCCTTCATATATCCTTATACTTATCCTTATTATTGTATTAGGGAATGCAAATGCTACCAATGCCCCAATCATAAAATCCAGCTTACTCTGTTAAATTCTTTCTCAGAATAAAGACCTGAGAACAACAGAGGTATTTATTTACATTCTGCTTCCATCTGGATCACCATTGTTCTATTAATGCTTTCACATTTTTGCTTCCCCTCCACAAAAACCATACTGATCCATATCCATTAATTTTGTCAACACCTTTGCTATTATTTTAGCTAGTATAGACATAAACACTTTATAGTCATGGTTTAAAATTGAAATGGGTCTATATGAAGCTGGGTCTTAAGGGTCTTTGCCATCTTTAGGTAATACAGCCACCACAGCTTCCTTCCCAGATGTTGGTACTTCCCCTTCTTTTAAATACTGTTAAACAAAATCGTCCAGATCTTTATCACTTACCCCCCTAATTTACAAACTTCCATAGGAATACCATGTGTTCTTGGAGACTTTCCAGAAGATTGATTATACATTACTGTTTTTATCGTATAACCGCCTATCTTAACTGTTAATTGTCGAGCCTCATCTACCTCTAACCTTGGCATAATTATGTCTTACATAATTACTTCCATTTGTACATTTCTTGATTTCTGCATTTCTCTGCTGTATACAAATGTTCATAACATTTCTGTAATATCTCTAAAACCTCTACAGGATCTCTGGTTATTTTCTTGCTATAGGTTTCCTAAGTTTGGCGACACTCCTTTTGTTGCTTTGTTGCCTAAGTCATTGTGCTTAAATTTTTTTGTGTGCTCTGGAGTTGTTATTACAAAATATTTGTTTAACTGCAATCTTTGTAACTCATACATATTCAGATACTCCCTTATTTTCTCTTTAGCACTCTGCATTTGCTCCTGCTCTTGTTCTGTTAGATTTCCCTTATTCTGCAATACTTTTACCTTTGTCAGCCCCACTAAGTTAATTCTATTACTTCTTAATCATATCTCTTTCACTTCAACCTTATTTTTAAATGCCATTTTCATTTTATCCCAGTCACCAGCTATAATTTCTGAAGATATTTCTATCTTACCTAATAACTCTCAAATAATTTCTACTACCCATTCCTTAAATCCCTCTCTTTTTAACAGGTAGATGAGAAAGCTCTTATTTTTACTTCATTACCCTGCATTTTTATCTTAGTTTTTATTAGTGCATTATCAGAAATAGTTATTGGATGTGTGTTGAAGCTTTCAATGAAATGCACATTTTTCTGTGAAATATAATTTCTGTCTAGTGTAGTCCAGGTATTATACCTTGGGAAATAGTATGTAAATTATGTCCAGGTTCCTACTACTGAATTCCCATCTTCCATACCAAATACTTTCATAAATTTCTAAAGAAATTTACCCTCATTTGTTATATTGTCCCTTCTAGGTCCACCTGATACATCATTATTATTGCAAATCAAATTCCGAGACCCACCTATAAATAACTGATTATTTCTCTCAAAATTTTCTTAGACTCCATAATAGCAGTTTTCCGTGGGCTATAAATACAGGCCATTGTAATCATCCTCTCTTGCTATTAGCCCCTTACTGCAACAAAACTACCATTTTTGTTTTTTCCCTGTCATCTATCACTATTGGAGCCCCTCTAGCAATTAGTGTATTTACTCCCCTATTCCTCTGTCCCTGATATGCTGCAGAATATCCATTCTGAAAAACTATCTTTGTCAAGTTCACATGCTCATTTCTTTCCACATGTGTCACCTGCAGCATTGCTATTTGCACTCTGCATTTCATAATATAATTCAATACTCTTTCCTTTTTATCTATACCTATAAGTCCATTTATGTTCCAGGAAAATATGGACAACATAGGCATCATGATAAAAAGCTATTGTTCCCACATATACATGACAGTTTTTTAAACATGTATTTCCAGATTTTGCTTTACATGAATATACTAATGTTTGGCAGACTGATCTTTTGTATAGTTGTTTCTTCTCATCTCCATTTGAACCTATGTCACATTTTCAAGACTTTTTGTTTCAATGAAAACCCTCAAACAAACAAACAAAAAGTAAATACAAAACACCCCATCTCCTATTAACTTAGAACAAGCACACAAAACTATTTACATCTTCAAAGCATGAAGCTTAACACTCCAGAAGGGAACAATTGTCCCAAATTGACAGCTGCACCTACATGTATTAGCTAAACTAAAATTAAGGTTACCCATGCTACAGCATGTGTTCCCACTTACACTGATTGCTGTCTGTTCTTCTCTTATTTCTCTTCTCCTCCCAGATATGAATAACATATTGTATGCTTTCACGAAACATTAACTTTTAGCCCTAAGAAAAAAGTGCACTGGCTATCTTTAAATATAACTAAATCATCCGCTATCTTATTAACTGCCTTAAAGTATTAAGGCTGCTAGGGAGGTTGTTGCTTACTTTTCACTTCCCATAATTTTAAACTTAATTTTTTTCACTGGACTGCTTGCCACTGTACCTTTAAATTTTGGATTTCCCTTAGCAAAGACTACTCAGAGTTCTCAAAATTAACTGGCACCCACAGGCAGCTTGTCTCCATGGAAACATACTTGGCAATGAGTTTTTGTAAATTTAATTTAGAAAAGCCGCAGACATCTTGACTCCACTGAACATGTGCCAGTTGAAAACAGCTAACATCTTTGCAGTTGAAAGAAGCTTAGCATTTTCATGGCTTTCACCATTTTGTCTTATTTTACTAAAGCCTAAATGCATACAAAAACACCTATTTACAGATTGAGTCTAAAGTAGTAATCTAGACATTCACCTTTGTAAAATAAAAAGAGAAAATATCTTAATTCTACATATAATATAACCAGTGTATTTTTACAACCCACCCCTCACCCCAGCATCCCAAGATTACAGCATATGAGCATTAAGGTTGCTCTTGTCCCACTTCTTTTCATACTGTAAAACCTATATTTCTTACAACTAAAGAGTACTTGTTTACTTTAATATCTTTAACATATATAACAGTCACTGAAAATACTCCCTACATTTAAAATACTCGTGACTACACTACAGAAAACTGTTTTACTAAATATAATATGCGGTTTATATGTGAAATGTTTTATTGAAATACTAATAAGAATAAAAACTGTTTTATTTACAGTTGGTTTTCCCCTTTTATTGTCCTTCTAAACATTGATGATATAAAATGGGATATATGCCTTATAATCAGGTGTATATCACATAATCGAAATCCCAAAATATCGAACACCATAAGCTCAAACTTGGAATGTCAAAATGTGATATAATTGAAAGCTCAGAGCAGCAATTTTTTTCCCAGGGAAAAATTTGCTGTTCCAAGAAACACACACACAACACAAGCACACCAAAAATAGTAATCCACACATATACACTTAAAATCCTACTTCTAAACCTACACTAAACCATACATACATTACTATCTATCCACTTACCTTAACCCAAACCCTAACCCTAAGGTCCATATCTATTGCACACTCACCTTACCTGCTCCCTAACCCTAAGGTCCCTAACTATTGCACACTCACCTTACCCGCTCCCTAACCCTAAGGTCCCTATCGCACACTCACCTTACCTGCTCCCTAACCGTAAGGTCCGTAACTAGCGCACACTCACCTTACCCGCTCCCTAACCCTAAGGCCCCTAACTATCACACACTCACCTTACCCACTCCCTAACCCTAAGGTCCCTAACTATCCCATTCCCACACTCACCTTAACCCTGTCTATTCACACACTTACCGTAACCCGGTCCATAACCTTTGCACCACAGTGGAGAAAATAGCGAAGTGGCAGAACAACCCACTGAATTTTTTTCCCTAGGAAAGAATTCAATGTTCTGCAGCTTCACTATTTTCAGCATTTGCTATTTTGGGTTCGATATTATAACATTTGACGTTTTACTACTTCGATGTTATAATATAAACCCTTATAATCCACCTACAAGTTTAACCAAGCCAACAAAAGTCCAATGTTTTTCAGCCACTTTTTCTTGCAAAACCACATTTCACAAATGTGATAAGATGCTTTACAGTCTTCCAGCTATTCACTAATCTCAGAATTGCTGGTTTTCTTCCTGTTCATCTCCAACTCCCAGCACTAGACTCTGGTTCAAGTCTAAGGTCCTGCTGATTCTTATAGTCATGTCCTGTGCTGTTTTAGGTCTCTCGAATATTTTCCTTTCCTTTGGAACACAGGAAAATATTTCACTGGCAGTCTCTCTGTGAATATTAACATCAGAAGTATGAGAAGCAAAGTCCCCTTCTGCTTGCTGACTCACTTTTTGTTGGTAAACTTGTTTTATTTCCCCCTTAACTTGTTCTGTAACAAAAATGGCTTTGATCTTCTATTAAAAAATACTTTGACTTCGGCTAGCTTGAGCAGCTTGAATCTCACACCTGCCTCTTGACATTCCCTGATTACTGGGATAAATTTGCTTTTCTTCTGTCTGATGTACAGTGAATAATCATTTTCTACAAACACTCTGCTGTCTCCAATTTTTAGTACTTTGCCTTGTGGCACAATTTAGTCAGAATCAACTCTTTCTGCTGGTATGATTGCATCTTTACTAATATTGGTCTTGGCTGCTTTCTCATGGCCAGGTTTGGAGCATACACTTAATGTGCACTTTCAATTAACAAATTCTGCTGTGGAACATCCATCCAGTTGGTATTTGTGAGCTCAGAAAATTAATGCTGTCTGTTCCTTTCAATTTTTCTGGTACAGCAGAAAATCTCAGGTTTTCTCTGTGCATTCTCTCTTCTATTGCTACAATTTTTATACAGTTCTTGAGAAACCTCACATTAAGCCAGCTTTTTCTTCATGTCAACCTCTGATTTTTGCAATTTTACCATCATCTGAATGGCTAGTTAAAACTTGTTCTATTTTTTTCCAGCCTATTGATGTTTGAATTTATATATTCCTTGAATGTTTCTTTCATTTTAATCACCTCTGAGCACATTTGATTTATATTTACCTCGAAGTTACTGGAAGCCATCTATTGAACCAAAGCTGAAGCTTGAATGGCGTTTTTGCTGAACAGCTGCAGAATACTTCCCATACAGTGTTTTCTCTTCACCTTTTCTGGCTAATTTTCTTTCAGGTTTTTCAAATTTCTTCTTTGCTGGCATCCACACAGTGTAATTACTAGCCAGTAACTGAGTTTTACCAATAAATAAATAAAATAAAATAAAATAAAATACAAAATACTTCAGTGGCACTTATTTTTTGCAGTTTCAGTTTACATACTCAGAGAACTGAAGTTATGCTTAAGAGTAGGGTATACATGTTCTTTCTTTATCGGCACTAGGTATTATTAGTTATGGCTATAGAAAGTGACAATCTTGTTTTCCCATTAAATGAATGAAAAAAGTTTGAATAACAAGAAGTAGGGAAGTGGAACCCAAAACATCAATTAATGCAGAATAATGAAAATTGTTTCAGGCACTTGATAGTAAGAAAGGTATCCAATGATGTAACAGGTTCTGTACAAGTAGGATCAAAAAAGAGTAGTGATACTGTCCTGTGTGCACTACGAATAATATCTGGATTTTGTGAATCCCTTACAGCTCTTCTTAGCCCCATGAAGGATAACATGGAGTATCACAGATTGTGAGTCCTCTTGTTTCACCACTGTAATACTCAGGCTTTGCAAAGTTTCCTTAAGTATATATTATGAGTGGAAGTTTATGATTCCTGAACACTTTTTTTTGTTGGCAGAGGATCTGTTGTAGTGTGTCGGAAAATCCAAGTCTACAAGCCACCTGCTAGTCGGTATCCTACAGCTGTTGCCCCAGCTAGCCTAGCAATGCAGAAAGACCCCTGACCTCTGACCACTACACTAAAAGTATGCCGCTGCCATATTTTAAATCCCTACTATGTTCTGGCAGCCACTGAAACTATTCCCATATCACTACCAATGGTCTGCTTCCAGAGTCACTGATGTGAATGATATGAGTCCTTTGGAATCATCACTCCTTTCTTCTGGTATTTAGAGCCCCTAGACATCATCACCTGTACATGGTTTGTCAGCAGTCAATGCTCCCACCCAAAGGTATTGATTGGTGGCGTCTTCCAGCCACTCCTTGTAACCTGTCAATGATAGGACCATGCAAATTATCTCACTACCTTATGATTGACTGGTGCATTCCCATAACTAAAAACTACCCTCTCAGAGAAGCCTTACATACTGTTTCAGCAGTAATCAGAATACTTTGCTTGCAGAACTACCCTGCTATATGTCAGCAAGCCTTCTGGCTCCTTCACTACTCAAAATCTAAATGAATCGTTGACCTGCTACCACAAGTATGCTATCCTACATGCTAATGACATACATAATGATTCTGTTCAAAAGCTGCACTCCACTGACATAGTGCAGGATGACAGTTTGGTGTACTTTAGTAGTCTATACATAGGCAGTAAATGCAGCTTAAATGGTTATTTCAGTGTAACAGTCTGCCAAGATGTACTATATATTGTTTATGTATGGACTGGGCATAAGACTTCTTTTCAGGATGAGGGATTCACAACAACCCCATATTGAGCTGATAATATACCAGATTTAAAAATACTTGCATATTTTTACACACACACACACACACACACACACACACACACACACACACACACACACACACACACACACACATACACACACACTATGTGTATATGTGTATATATATATATATATATATATATATATATATATATATATATATATATATATATATATATATATATATATACCAACTATGGCAGTCTTAGCAGATGTTCGTGAAGTTGCAGAACTCTGGTTTCACCTATACCCATACTGCGGTTGCAATTCCCTGCACCAGTGACCCTCGGGTATGATCAGGAACACGATCTTCTCTTAAAACATCATATAAAAAAAAAAAAGAATAACGTTTTCATTTATACAATTGTTGTTGTTTGTCTTTTTGGCTTTTCCCAGTTAGGGGTCACCACAGTGGAACTCCGGTCCACTAATGATTGGCAGTAGATTTTTATAGTGCCGAGTTGCCAGCCCAATGCCCAACCTTCAGCAAAGGCACGCCCATTCACGCATGTCTTTCGGAGGCCACTTGACCACGGGGAGGACATGCAGACTCCACACAGAAGGCACTCCAGCCGAGAATCGAACAGGAGAACCTCTTGCTGTAAGGCAACAATGCTACCACTGTACCACCGCGGCCATTAGCTTGTGATTTTCTATGTTTGTCACCCAGTTGCAACACTTTGCCTATGCTCACCTGTGGCAGGCTTGCTGAAACTGACTGTTTTTGGCTGATAATTTGTCTGCCTCTCGTGGTACAACCTACTCCATTCACCCTCACTGTGCTCAGGCTCACTTTGCTTCCCTACCCTGCCCCAATTCTCTCCCACCTCCACTTCAATTTTATTTATTCTCTCCCTAACTCCTCACATTGCCCACACTCAACCAATCACTCTCTTCATCCAGTTAAGCTCTAACCCACTCTCAGCTCCATTAACTCTGAATCCTAGGAACCACCCTCATCCACCTAATGAATAATTCCTACTCTCACACCATTTAGCAAAAAAAAAAAAAAAAAAAGAAAAACTTTCCACTACCCCACCCATTCAGGACTTCCACTTTCTTGAAATGTCTCATACACACAGTTCATTACCCCTCGCTTTCCTCTTATCTTTCTGTCTTCTACTAAAACTTATTTCATATGAAAAATCAGGCACACCTCTTAAACCATAAACACAAAATAACTGGGTAGAGTGAAAGAAGGCACACGAATGAGGCAAATAAGGTTAAGCGCTTTTCGTTTATGTTAATCCACAAACTTCATCAGACAATACAAATTGTTTCAGACACATTTAAATACATAAAAATGCAAATAATTATCCAATCAACAAAGAAGAAATACATCAATGAAGCACAAAGTCACCACCCCCTAACTATGTATATGAACAATCTAGTTAAAATTTAAATGGGCAACCCCACATTTTCCTAAAACAAATCCTATTAAACACAAAAACACTTATTTTGAATATATTAATAATTAAATACATATTAAATTAAACTTAACGTGTTAAACTTTTAAGTTTTAAAATACTACTTAAAACACAGCCTTCATTTAAACCAGGCTGATTGTACGCATTCAGCCTGATTTGCCAAGTAAGTTCTAATTCATCCAATTTAAGAGCGTCCGGACCACCTCTTGGATTTTTGCTCACCTGATCTAAAATAATAAATTTAAAAGAATGGTCTTAAACCACCTCTTAAACCAGCTTCAACAATAACCATACAAATACATTTCCTTACTAGCATCTCCAACATACCCTCCAGACTACACGTAACCAACACTCTCTTATTTACTAAACTAAGAATTCTTCCTCTTCAAAACAGAACATTCAACTACTAACCCCCTAATTACCATAACAAATCTAAACTAAAGCAAATACCAATTTTCCACCCTTATATATATATTCCAAACTCTCCCCATGTGGAGAAATCCACCCAAACCCTGGACCCGCTCCCACGTCTCCTATTCCCCCTAACTCTCACAAAACACTAAACATCTTGACTCTTAACCTCCAAAGCATCCAAAACAAAATCTCAGACTTTCATACCTGGTTATCCTATAACAAACCTGACATATTAACAACTACTAAAACATGGCTTAAACCTTACATAAAGGACTTTGAATTCCTTACTCCTGGTTATGCTTATATTCGGGCAGACAGAACCTGCAGGAATGGAGGAGGTGTCACACTTCTCCTTCCAACATTCCTGACCATATACTCATATACTTACCCCATTCCATAATTTTCTAATGCTGAAACAATAGTATCATTTCTAAAAATGAACAACTGCAAAAAGCTATGCATCATAGCTTTATACTTTCCACCAAGTTCCCACCGACTTAGCTTTTATATTTATGAATCTTATTTCACTGAAAGCTAACAATATAAAACCAAAAGTAGGTGGGGGGCTACACCCCCACACACCCCAATGTGGGGGGACTGTGCCCCCCTAACTATATATACTCTATCTCCAGGATTGCACTACAGTGGGGAAAAGGGCATATACATTTTATTTTCCCAACAGTACTTACATTCGGTGAAATGAGTTTTCAGTGATTTGAGCTTTCAGCGATTTTGTGTGAGTGTTTTGAAATTCAGTGAAATGAGTTTTCACTGACTCAAAGTAGACCTATATATATATATATATATATATATATATATATGTATACATACATACACACGTGTGTGTGTATGTATGTATATGTATGGGTCTACGTTACATTTCTGAAATTTCAATTAATGGAAAATCAAAGGAGTGAGACAACACCAAAACAGCATAAGACTGAATGTTCAGTTCCCTGAAGTTCAAAACAGCGAAACAGTAGCTGTTTCCAAAAAACACAAAAATACAACTTCTCTAATATTTTTGCAGGGGGGCAAGCCCACCCGCACCCCTAAACCCCCTGAAAATTATATGTACCAACTCTGAGATCACACTACTGTGAGGAGAAGGGCACATTTCCCGATTCTCATTGTAGTACAATCTCCATTTAGAAGCTCTGAGTGCTGTGAAACATGCACAACTGATGTTTCGCTGTTTTGAATTTTGGCAAACTAAACATACACACACACACACACACACACACATATATATATAATATATATATATATATATATATATGTATGTATATATATATATATATATATATATATATATATATATATATATATATATATATATATATATATATATCTACAGATACACATATGCACACACAGATATAGACAACGGTTGGTGTGTGGGGCCTTGGTATTCCGTTTTTTGGATCTAACATCTGTTCAAGTGGTAAACCTGAAGACAAGTTTATGAATCCTCTCTAGCTCTTGAACAGAAAAACAGTTCGTCTGTAGATATCTAGGGTCTAACTTTCAGACTTACAAAAATGTTATTCTTACTACGGTTATTGTGCAAGTTGGTTTGGATCTATTTGACTTGCTGTTTTATGTACACAAATGATTTTAAGCATTGGGTTGATCTTACCAGCACCAAATACAGATATCAGTAGTCCGATTCATTTTGCCTGTTTTAATTGAAGCCCGACAACATGTGGCATGCTCAGTTTACTCTGCGAGTGGCTTTCTAAAGTATTGGAATTCACATCTAGTAGGAGCAATGTTTGGATTTAATTTTGGTATACTGGGTGAGTCGTTTTAAACTTTTTGACTTTCTGATTTTAGTATATTATCGCCCGCAGTCACCGGCTGGTGTTGCAAACTGCTTTGAATATTTTCGGTGCTGAATTTGTTCAGTTTAAGATTAACATCTAAATTACAAAGTTTTTGATGGTCTGGTTTTAGTTTTCATTGTGAAGGAATCAGCAAAGAGACTTTTGATGGATTGTTAATTTGCCTGTGGACTATCCGGACTTGTTGTAAACACATCCAATATATATGGTATATTGATACTGGGTTGACATTGTTATGGAACAGATTAAAACTGGGCTGAATAACTGCAACGGTCATAGTGGTTGAAAGTTGGATTAAAACAGTGACAGTAACAACAGTCAATCTAATTGGCCATTTAGGTGTTTGGAGGGCTGTTCATCTTTTTTGTCGACGTTTACTATTGGGAGTAGAGATGGGTAAAAATTCCATCTGAAAGGAAGCAATACAGATTCAAATGAAATGATAAAGTGAATAGGCATGCAAAGCCTAAGAAAATGGTGACCAGATCTGTTTTTGTGTCCTGTGTTTCTGAAGGAACTTGGCAAACACTTCTGTGAGGTGGAACTGACGATGCACGACAGAGCTATACCTGCTGAGTGAAGCTTTTCATTCATTTTGTTTCATATTTATTCATCATCTTAACACAGGAAATCTGGACAAGGCCAAAAATAATAGTGTGACAAAAGTCCAAAAAAAAAATAAATAGATTTTAAATATTGCTCTTATGAAGTTGGAAGGTTGCTATAGTAAAAGGTTTTGTGTTGCCATGAATTTTCTAAAGGATATGAAGTCTGAAACTCAAATGTCTTGTCATTTAGTTGACAAATACCTTGTTTAATTACTACTGCCCTTTACTGCTTGCTGTTTTGTGTAAAGCATACCTTTGTTACCACAGCTAAACTCTCCTTTATAATATAACATATTTTTTGTATATTGTAATGCCAAGACTTAATATTGTTCTTTGTACTGCACTGTTTGTGAATTATCTCTGCATATATTTGTAACTAAGATTTAGACTTAATTTAGGCCAAGACTTAAACTCTGTTGGTCCTATTGTATGCTGTAATCGTCTTTGTATTTGCCATCTTTGTTTCCGAATACACTCCTTCTCTCATAATGTTACATTATTCTCTATTACCCATACTGCTGGCTACTTATGTAATCACCTTGTATGAAAACCAGATGTTTATTGATTACCAGTACCCAAATGGCCATAATATCACACCAGATGTAAAACAGCCCACCTTTAACCATACTAATCAATATGGGTCCAACTCTAAGCCTTGCTCACTCTTTCAGCATGTAAACCCCAGGCACACAAGCTCTAGAGCCAAACAATATTACAAACTTTTAAACAAACTCCTGAAATGTATCACTAAGTATAGCCCTAGTCTTATACTTGGTGGTGACATTCATCTCAATCCTGGCCCATCCACCTCTGCTATATATATACCCCCTCTATCTGCCACAAAAGCCACAAAACTACAATTAGTAGACCTACCAACTCTCTCCTGGCCTGTCATCTTAATATTAGAAGCATCAATAACAAGGTACATGAACTGCATGCACTCCTGGCTGTCCACTCCCCTGAGATTCTCTGTCTATCTGAGACCTGGTTAAAACCTACCACAACTGACAATGAAGTGTTACCACTTGGTATAACATTCACAGGCTAGATCGTGCTTCCAGGAAGGGTGTGGGGTAGCTATACTCTATAAATCTGCATTGAATGTGACCATAGATGTTAATCAACCACCTCAAATTAATAACTCAGAAATCTTGGCCACTAAATTGCAAATTAACAAAAGTAAATGCATCAACATTATCTGTATGCATATTCCCCTGGATAATAATATAGCCACACTCGAAGATACCCTACACTGGATTTCATGTCATTACCCACAAGAAACCCTATTACTTGGTGACTTTAACATAGACTGGGCCACCTGTTCCTCAGAATCCCCTACCACCCACATCAACCTGCATGCATTTACTCAAATCATAACCACCTCAACCAGGCTAGGTAATCCCAAACATAAAGAAAGTATATGTGACTGGGTACTTGTAAATAGTAACCCCCAACTGTACACTGCTGGTACCTCCCAGATAATCTGAGTGATCACCTTCTTTCTTATATAGTTAAGCAAAAAGTAATTATTCCTCATCAAGCCTTACTCAAGAAAGTCAAAAACAAAGTAAACTTTGACCCTGTCAAATTCAAACAGGAACTTAACTCATGTTAAATACAGGCAAGTTAGGAATGAGACTAAAAAATCTATTCTACAAGACAAAAAACAATACTATTGTAATTTACAGACAGCAAACCAGAACAATCCTCAGAAATTTTGGGCAGGTCTGTATAATCTACTCCATCCTGGAAAAATTTCTACCCTTATCCCCATCGCTACCATTGATAAATCTCCTGAGGATGTCTCAGACAGTTTTAACCATTTCTTTACAGAGACAATTCAAGCCCTAGCTAGCCAACTACCTCCTAAGCTCCCCTGGCCCTGATAGTACCACCCCGATAAACCTACTCTCTTTCAGCTTCCAACCAGTGTCCACATCACTTATCCATACCTTGCTCAAAAAATTAAAACCCACCACATTCTCAGCTGATCAACTCCCTGCTGAGTACCTTCAAAAATCAGCTGATGCCATAGCCTATCCAGTATCTATACTAATTAATCAGACCATAGCAAAGGCAAAAATTCCCACCATTTGGAAAACATCCTATGTTATCCCACTACATAAAGGAGGTTCCTCCACTGAATTCTTCAATTACAGACCAATAGCTATACTTTCTCCACTAGCTAAGATTATGGAAAAATGTATACACAAACAACTCATGCAACACTTAATTCAGAATCACCTTATGGTCGATACCCAACATGGCTTCCATCCACACCACAGCACAACCACAGCCCTACTAGCGTTCACCAAAATCATTAACAATTATTGTAACAATAATCAAATATCCTCAGCCCTCTTCTTGGATCTTTCAAAGGCATTTGACATGGTGGATCACCAACGTTTGATTTACACCCTGCAATCTTTCTGTCTAAATACCAGTGCCATTCAATGGTTTATATCCTACCTCAGCAGGCTCTCCTCTGGCAGAACAAGCTCTCCAACTTATTACCTAACACCCTTGGAGTGCCACAAGGCTCCATATAAGGACCCCTACTGTTTTCCATCTTTATAAACAACCTATATAGAGTCATCCCGAATGTCAGCTGTATTCAATACGCTGATGATTCCACCCTGATTTGCTCAGCCACATCTCCCTCAGAATTAAGGTCTCTTACCCAATCCACCTTTTATACTATAGAAACCTGGCTCTCCAAATGTTGTTTGTTGCTAAATTCCAAAAAAACTAAAATTCTGTTGTTCTCTTCAACACAAAGGTCCACACCATTTACCTTCACCATAAATGCAAAACATGGCACAATAATCACCCCGACTCCTCTACAAAACTGTTAGGAGTAATAATTGATAATAACTTAAAATTTGACCTTCATGTAAACCAAACGATCAAAACCATCAATAAAAAACTAGGGTCACTGTATAGAATAAAAGCCTTCCTAACCCCTCTGGCTATGGTTGCCATAGCTCACTCCCACCTGCTTTCAACACTTTTATATGCATCCCCCATTCTCTCTAATCTAAATAAAGTTGTACTTAATAGACTCTCAATCTGTTACAACCACATTGCCAGGTTTGCCACTGGCCTACCTTTTAGAACACACCATTGCATCAACCTTAAACAGCTTGCGTGGCTTGAACTTCCCAGTCTAATCCAATATAACCTTTTGATTATGGCTAATAAAATCCTCTATTATCCAGATAACACACCAGTTCTTAAAAATATGATCACCCCCCACAACAATCCAAGACTGCTCCGATCCTCAAACAGATTACAAATTAAGAAAATTAAAATTAACAATGTAACCGGTGACTCCCTCTTTGCAAACTCTGTAGGCAAAGCATGGTACCTCCTTCCAGCTAACATTACTTTGCCCTCCTCCCTATTCCAATTCAAAGCTAAACTCAAACAACATCTGGCACTAAACTGGCTTTGGCACTGTAACAAGTCTGGCTAATTCTCACCATGAATGTATATAATATATTAATCAAATTACTGTTATTTTTTCCTCTGACTGTTATCAGGGGTAACTCGAACTTGTGATATTGTTTATTTCATGCCTGCTTATGTCATTTGTTAATATCTCATCTGTAATATGTCTTTTTTGTTATTACTTATCTGTCTACCTTGGAGCTTTTCTCCCCGGGCCTCCACTGAAAATGGACATTAATCCAGTTGGACTATCCCGGTTCTATTCGCAGCTCAGGTGCTTGGATTCATTTTCCAGTACTGACACTCAAGTGCAGCATAAGAGGGTTGCTGCACTCCTGAATGACATCCTTCACATTAGATCAAAATACAATGCCCCATTTGTTGAATTGGTGGTGGCTCACATGGATGTAAAAGATCCAATAACACTTACCAAAAAGAGTAGTCAAATCTGGCCAGATTTCCTTTAGGCAGTGTGAATACTAGATTGGATCTCCGCTGAAAACAGCCACTAGGGGATAACTCTGTCAACAAAGTGTAATAAACAAATATTTGCTGTTATAACATAAGGACTAAAATATTTGTTTTCAAAATGTGATATTTTCTGTCATTTTAACATTATAGAAATACAATTTCAGCAATTGCACGCTGAGATCCCAATTTAAGATACTGGAATTTTCTTGTGTTCCATTCTGTTAGATCATGCACTGTATAATGTATGGCTTAATAACCAAGTCTCTTTTCCTTCACTTTTTATAAGAGAAATCTGAAAGCACTAGAAAGATATGACCAATTGAAAGATGGGTCAAATTAAAGTTAGAATCAACACTAGAAACTGACAAACCAAACCATTTTCTAATAAAATAAGTTTGAGAAATAATGCGGCATGCTTTTTGATGCAGAGGTTATGAGGGTTAATCTTTTGTTATGTGGGGATAACTGCAATATTTGTAAAAAATTATAGATACAATGTATTCAGTAAATAGGTACATCAGTGTTGTGATAATTATGGGGAGCACTGGGGAATTACTAGAGATGCTTACTATTACAACTAGGCATGTATGTAAATGCCAAATGTAGTAGTAGGAGGGAGAGGGCAGTATGACAATGTGTGCAGGAAGTATGAAGCAGTACTAACTAATCTTAGTGGATGGAGGTGGGGGCAAGAGTTAAAGAGATACTAGGAATATGAGAATAGAGGGCTGCAGTGGGACTGGAGTTAGGCGAAAGGTCATCATGAAAAGTGGCAGGCTGTAATGGAAAGGGGGAGAAGGTTGGTTACAAGGCAAGCTGAGCCAGTAAGGAATTAGGGAGGTGTGGATAGTGGAAAGAATAATTATGAGCAGAAGCAGGATGCAGGAAGAGTTGAGGCGATTGTAATGCAATGGGGGTAACATTGTGACAACAGGAAGTGTGAGGAGAAGGAAAAGATAGAAAAGAGTGATGGGGAAGGTATGAGGGTGGAGGGGATGGGGACAGGGACAAGAATTAGGAAAAGACAGCGATAAGGGCAGAAGAAGATTTAGATGATGAGATAATGAGGAGAGCCTGAGAAGGACTGATGTCAGGAGGGCCTGGATTAGAAAGGAAACCCCAAGTCGAAACACAGAAGTAGTGTATGAAAAGTCAAGTTTCTGAACCATCTTACTGCCTGCAAGGTGAGTACTGCTGGTTTCAAATACAGAAGGGCCACTGGATCTAGATCTGATAGGATGATTGAATGCTGCTAAGGGATGAGCCACAATGGCCTTTCTATGAGTGGGTGCACATATGGTGTAGGTAGGGGAGAGATGGACTAGTGGGGGGCACAGTATCTGATTTTTGTAATGTAAACTGGGGGATGCAGAATAACTCTTTTGAAACAGTCTGTTGTTGAAGATTAGGAGCATACCTCTCAACCTCTTAGCACAAGAATGTTGGACAAAGCCAAAAGTAATGATTAGCATAGGCTAAAAACTGGGGACAAGTTTTAAAAATTGCTCTTATAAATGTAGAAAATAGCTAGAATAACAGGCTTTGCATTAGCATACATTTTCAGAAGGACATGAAATCTGAAATTCAAATATCTGTCATTATTTACTGACTTCAGTCCTCAGAAAACTGCAAATGTTATCAAGAAAGACCATAAAAATCTGGACGTTCTGCGAAACTCTGGACAGTTGAAAGGTATGATTAGAAGAAAATGAGCAGAGGAAGAAAGATGTGGAAAAATGGAGAGGGGCATTGGATTTTAATGGATTGTGTGACTGGGAAAAGTGACTACGACACAGTTGGTGTATCATATGAATAAGGCTGATTGGGAAGTATGGGGGGCACTGGGTGCTAGGTAATGGAAACGTGACTGATAGGGTTGATGTATGGTTTAAATGAGGGTGACTAGAGAGTGCTCAAAAATTTGTTTTGAAATTGAGAAACATAAGGTGGGGAATGCAGTGATTAAAGGAGAATTTAATGAGGAGAAAGATCTAGAGATAGATTGCAGGGGTAAATAGAATTCACTAGGAAATGTGGGGAGGCAGTGATGGGTGAGCTGAGATGGAATGGTTTGTGAGACTCCAGTGAGTACTGTAGAATGACAAAGAGGAGTTCATTTACCTGTAATTGAAATGAATGAAGGCAGAGACTTAGGAGAGGTAGGTTGTTGATTGGTATAGAAAAGCTCAGAGGTAGTGATGGGACATTTGTTAGATCATTCACATGGGATGCTGAAGCTGTGATTGGTGCAGACTGGCAGCTGGTGGTGGAATGTATGGAAATTAAAAGAGCCAGAGGAAACTGATGAGCCAAAAAATATTGTAAAGCAAGCAAATGAAAAGTGCAGGAAGATAGGTTCATAGGTTCATAGGTTCATACTAGGCTATCTGCCCGAGGGCATTTACAAGCCTAGCCCATAGTTTTGTGGCTTACGTCACCCCTTTAGTATGGGGAACTATACCCATTATTTTGCTGTGCCTCTGTTGAGCAGTGACACTGAGGTAATCCCTGGGGTATATCTGCGATCTCCCATCCATTGGTCAAGATTTCTCTTGAACAAGGCCAGCGAGGTGCTCTGCCTCACATATACCGGGATTTTATTCCACAGCATAGGGAGTCTTTGGGTGATGAATCTATCCCTCCAGCACGTCCTATTAATAGCCGTGTCGAGGTTTAAGTCTCCCGCCCTTGTGGCTCTGACGGATCTAGATTTTTGAGGTGAAGCATATTCATCAAATCTGGGTTTGACATGGCCTTGTATGTTAGGCAAAGGTCACCTCTGAGCAACTGAATAGAGCTGGAGTTCTTTCAGTCGGGCAGCATAGGACAGATGTTTGAGACCCTTTATCCTTTTGGTGAGGAACTTTGTGGCCTCTCCAGCTGCTGCAAGTGTCGGGTCAGATACATTCCGAATGGGGCATTGTACTCAATCATTGGTCTGATGAGTGATGAGTATAGGGAGACTATGACCTCCTTGATCTAGATGAGAATCCCTTCATGATAAGGTGGGCAATGTAGAAGGTCTTCCTAACTACTTTAGCTACATGGGTGTCGAATGACAGACTACTATCAACCTGGGTCCCCAGGTCCCTGATAACTTCTTCTGTACTCAGTGGATTGCCACCTATTTGGTAGCTAGGGGTAACCTTGTTTTTCCGAAGGTATGACTATGCATTTTTGGCATTTAACTTTAGGCCATGGCTCTGGCACCAGTTATCCGTTTCTGTGAGACCCTTCTGAAGGATATCTGTGTCAGATGTGTTTTCTACTATGGCCCAGTTTGCAGTCATCTGCAAACTTTGTCAGCCATAACCCTCCTGTGTTTGCTTGTACTGGAAAAGTAGATGCCAAACAAGAGTGGGCCCAGGACTGAGCCCTGTGGTACACCACTTGTGACAGGCTTTGAGTCTGACATGGCGCCAGCAACTCTGACCCTGTGGGTTCTGTCACTCAGCCAGTTTGCAACCCATCTTGTGATGTATGGGTTAACATTTAAGCTGATGAGTTTTTCAATGATACCCGAGTGGGTATTGTATCAAAGGCCTTCGCCATATCGAGGTAGGCTGTATGGACTGCCTTTCTCTCATCAATGGCTTTGGTGACTGTTTCAAAAAGTCAACCAAGTTTAGAAGGCATGATCTGCCTTTGACAAAGCCAAACTGGGATGGATCCAAAGTCTGCAAATTCCCTATGTCTTTATTTATGAGGTCCATTATGATCCTCTCCATGGCTTTGCAGATAAGGCTTGTCAAGCTAATGGGCGGTAATTTCCAGGGTCGGTGGATGCACCCTTTGTGAAGTGGGACCACAGTTGCAGTGCCACTCCCTGGGTATGTATCCAGAGGTAAGACTATGATTAAACAGCTGTCCTAGCTGTGGGTTTAATTCCTCGTTGAGTTCGTGGAGCACACAGCCGGGACACCATCAGGTCCCATGGATGCTGTGTTTTTGCTTTGGAGAGCAGTTCTCACTTGGGCGTTGGAGATGTTTGGGGGCTGCAATCGCTGGTATAGATATCTCTCCTTTTGGGGGGAGAAGTTTGCACTGAACCTGTCAGCCAGTATGTTGGCAATGTCTGTAGGATCAGTAATCTTCACATCATTTTGAACTAGTTCTGAGCATATCTGGGAGTTTCCTCCCAGGTTTCTAATATAGCTAAAGAAGGCCTTATGATTGTCTTTTGAG
Organism: Protopterus annectens; assembly: GCF_019279795.1. NCBI lineage: Eukaryota > Metazoa > Chordata > Ceratodontiformes > Protopteridae > Protopterus > Protopterus annectens. The sequence continues at coordinate 1,192,544,258 of NC_056735.1, read as the reverse complement.
TCTTTAGCTATTTTTCTCTCAAAATTTGCTTTGGATGATTTTATGAGAGCTCTTAGTTTTTACTTATAGTGATCAAGGGTGTCTTACCTTTTAAGGATTTTGCTCTATCTTGTAGTAGCTTCCTCCTTTTGTTGTAGAGTTTGTTTATGGCTGGGGTCCACCAGAGTGGACGCTTGCCTTTGGTACAAAGAGTCTTTGTTTTGCTTGGGATTGCCTTATCCATGCAGTCCTGCAGGTGCTGGTAGAAGGCATTTGTAAGTGATTCAGCGGCTTGAGTACTGTTTTCCATCGGCTCGCGGGCCTTAAAGGAGACCACTCTAGTCTTTATAATTGTGAAGTCTGCTTTCGAAGTTCTTTACTGTGGTCTTTTTATTTCAGGTGGGGTGGGATGAGGACCTCCAGCGAGATTAGTTGATCTGATCTCACCAGTGAGGGGTATACTTCTGGTGTTGAACATTGTGCTCCCATGTTCGTGATGATGAGATCAAGTATGTTTTCTCCTCTTGTGGGGATGGTGACTAGTTGTTCCATGTCATTTGAGTTTATGAATTCCAGGAACTTTTGGGCTAGGGTGTTTGGGCTTGAGTAGTGTTCCCAGTCTATATTAGGGTAATTGAAGTCACCTAGTATGATGGTGTTTGGTGATACATTTATCCCCTCTAGTGTTTTCAGGAAGGCCATGTGAGGTTCCTGAGTTTGTGAGGGAGTGGGAACGGTGACTGGAGAACTAGAGACATGGTTAGGAAAAGAGAGGAGGGGAGTGGGAGTTTTTACTTGGGTTTGGAGGAGATAATGCAAAAATGATATGGAAAAAATGAAGAATCTGTTGGACATATGTACAGGCAGAGGGGGCATTTTATCTAGGACAGCAGTCATCAGGCTGATGATATAGCTATTTTCTCTATCTCATGAGGCATTTGCTGGCCTCATCAAGGCATTTTAATGGGGAGATTTAGCACATGCAGGAGATATTCCTTTTTTTGCTTATTTTTGCACTTGCTGTCTGTCAGTTATCAGCTTTCTTCTGATGAATTGGTTCCACATCAGCAGGGTGAGGGTTATTTGAGAAGGCCATCATTTAGACAGCTATTAGGAGTGATTCATGTTTTTGTATGCTGCAGACCTGCCCCCTGCTTGCTCTCAGTGAAGTGCTGGGTAGGGATGTGCAGTGGGATGCCCCCTCACCTCCAGAAAAGACATTTCTTCTCAAGCAGCTCTGCCCCTTCCCCTGATTTATGACTGGTGTTGTCCCTGGTCTCCACCAAGAAAACCGAATCACCCAGGATGTCCTCTGAGTGTGAACATCCCTCCCTCTCAGGGAGACAAGCAGTCCATGCCCCTTCACTGCTCCCCTTCTCTGCATGATGCATCTAATGCCAGAGATGCTAATAAAACACAAATCACCTGGGTCATATGTCTCTTTCCTTCTGTACCACAGAAGCATAATGTATTGATATGTGGAGAGAGAGAGAGATGGGATAAAATTAATAGGAAGATGATGAATTGTGAAGGAAGGAAGAAAAAGTGACTGGCATCAGTCAGATTTCAGAAGTCATGCGGTGGTGGTAAGTCTAACATAGATGATTTAGGATAAGGAAGGTACAGGAGATGGTGGGATGAAGGCAACTGTGGGAGTTTTATATACATATATATATATATATATATATATATATATACACACACACACACACACACACACACACACACACACACACACACACACATACACACACACACACACACACACACACACACACACACACACACACACACACACACATACACGTAGGAGTCTACTTTAAAAGGTTGAATTACCGGCATGTCAAGTGTCAGAATATCAACACCAGATGATTGAAGACAGGTAGGGAGGTACAATTGTATAAGTTGCATTTACCCATTACAGTAAATATTTGAATTCTTTACTCCTGCAGTAGTCTATAGCTTGTATCCTGCCAAGGATACAGCACCTGGACAGCTTCTCAAAGATATAACCCTCCCACACAATCACTCTGGCTGCCTATAGGCTAATCTCTTTTAGAAGGAGCTATAAAAGCAGCCAGAGTGACTGAAAATCTTCAGGTGTTTCTTGCCCCAGATGCAAAAAAAGAAGACAAATCCTGAGCCAAACAACGGCAAAAGTAACAATAACACCAATTGAATAAACAACAACAAAAAAATAAAAGTTGTAACCCACTGTAACTATATAAAATAAGTGGGATGGTGGGTGGATACAGCTACGCAACAGTGAATAATTAGAATATCTACTTTTATGGGTAAGTGCATCTTATACAACTATCCTATGTTCATCATTCTAACTCCTGCAGTACCCTGTGGGTAGATTAACAAAACTTAACCAATCTGTGAGGAGGAAGGACAAGGGTCCAGGAGCCCCTGGAGGATGGTCCTTACAGAGCCTGCTCTTGGTCTGGAAAAGGAATCCAGTTTGTAGTGCTTTGTTAATGTATGGATGGAGGACCAAATTGCTGCCTCTAGAATGCTTCTGGAGTCCACCCCTTTCCAGTAAGCCATTGAAGAAGATAAGGTGGAATGGGCCTTGACCCTCCCTGGAATCATTTTGCCATAATGGGAGTAACAAAACACAATAGCTGAGGACAACCATCTTGAAATAGTCTGTTTATACATGGGTTGATCTTTCTTAGTTCCAAAACAGGAAATAAATACCTGATCAGCTTTCCTGAAGGACTTCATTCTGTCAAGATAGTACATGATCTGCATATGCACATCCAAGGTATGAAGGATCTTTTCTGCCTTGTTTTTAGGATCTGGATAGAAAACTGGGAGATTGCTGGCTTGATTCAAAGTGAACTCTAAGACAACCTTAGTCATGAATGAGGGGTTAGACCCCAGAGCGACCTTGTCTCTATGGAAAACCACCATAAATGCCTACAACTCAGATGTTCTTGCAGATGTCAAAGAAATAAGTATGACAGCTTTACAAGTAATGAACCTAAAATCACCCAAAGAGGCAGGTTTGAAAGGTGATAAACTTAGCTGCACCAGCACAAAACTATGATTACACAAAGGAGGAATTTGTTTGTGTGGGGGGTCTCATTTGTAACACAACTTTCAGTAATTGTTTAATCACAAATAGATAAGAAAGAGGAGGATCCATGGGTTGACAAGCCTCAAGATGTACCTTGATAGAGATATGAAAGGCCAGAAAATAGTAACTCACATAAATATTTGAGTACCAAGGGTGCAAAGTCCCTGAACCACCCTGGTTATTGGCTAGGCACAACTAGAAAAACTTTTCTGTTTGCAAATATAATACTTTCTAGTAGCACGCTTTTTTGCCTCCTTTAGTACCTTCTGCAAGTCCTCATGAAAAGGTGCTTAAAAGGTATCAAAACTGAATCATCCAGGCAGTCAGTTGAAGTTGTTTGATGCTGGGGTGTATCAAACTTCCTTTTTCTGTGTGAGTAGATCCAATATATGAGGACGTTTTCATAAATGACCTTGGTCAGTTCCATAAGAATGGAGATCCAACTTTGCCTGGGACAAAAGGGAGTTACCACAATGATTTTTGGTAAATCTTTCTAAATCTTCAGAAGTACCTTGGGAATCATTGGAAAGGGTAGAAAAGCATATAGGAACACCCCCAACCTGGGGAATGAAAGTGCATCTGTTCTCTAGGCCTATTTGCAAGAATTTATGGAACAGAATTTGTCTAGTTGTCTGTTCTGGAAAGAGGGAAACAAATTTACTTGAGATGTTCAGCACATCTGGATCAATTCCTGAAATACCTGTGGCTTGAGCCTCCACTTGTGAGGATCTGTCCAGAATATGCTGAGTTTGTCTGCCACAATGTTTTGCTCTGATGTTATGTAAGAAATCTGAAGAGTTAGGGAGTGCTGAACACCTGACTCCCAAGCTATCATTGCCAGTCAGCATAGAGGGTATGATCTGTTACCCCCTTGCTTGTTCAAGTACCACATCATTGTGGTGTTATCTGTAATAACCTGACAAAAATGCCTGGTTCCCAAAGATGATGTACAGATATGATATCATGAATCACAGCCAGCATTTCTTTGAAAGTGATGTGCTTTTGTCTGTCAGAATTTCCCATAGACCTTGTACTTTTACTCCCATATAATCCCCAAGCAAAAGCAGAGGAGTCCATCAGAGCAGATTGCGTTAAATTAGAAAGAGAAAAAGGGACTCCCTGATTGAGAGCCAACAGATCACTCCACCACTATAGTTCTAGTTTAAAAAAAAAAACAAAGTACAGGAATTTGAACTTCTATGGAATGAATATGCAGGGTCCACATGTTTTTGAGATATCACTGAATCTTTCTCATGAGCAGTCTGGCAAGTGGTATCATGAGGATTATAGAAGCCATATGACCTAGAATCCTGATGAATTCTCTTGCTGAAGCTTGGGGCAGAACAGAAAAGTTCAGGAACACTTCTCAGTATGACTCCACCTTGTCCTGAGGTAAAAAGGCTTTTTGCATGTGAGTGTCTATAAGGCACCCTAGGAATACAGTCCTGTATGATGGAGCCACTGAGGATTTTTGCAAATTTATCTGAAATTCCAGATGACAGAAGAGAGATGTAACCTTTGTTAAGGACTCCTGACACCTAGGCAAATACTCTGCATAGATAAGCAAGTCATCCAAATCAGGGAAAATGTGGCTACCTAGCAGTCTACAATGGGCCACCACTGGGGCTAGACACTTTGTAAACCCCCTTGGTCCAGTAGACAGTGCAATGAGTAATGCAGAGATGTGACAATGTGACCTAGATACAGAGTATCTTTGGTATCTCCTAAATTTGTCAGGAATATGGATGTGGTGGTAATTATTTTGAGGTCTAAAGTTGCCATAACACAATGTCATAGGAGAAATGCTAATACAGATTGAAGGTTAACATCTTGAATTTTGGACCTTTTACAAGCAGATTGAGAAAGAAGATATCCAAAACTGGTCTCCATGACTGCTCCTTCTTTGGAACCAGAAACATTCTGGAGTAAAAGTCCTTATGTTTTCTGCAATAACGTTCTATGACTCCTGACTGCAACATATATTTGAGCAGCTAGGAAAACAATTCTGTTTGCTTGGGAGGTAGAAGAGGGATTCCCCCTTAAAAGAGAGTTACAGCTATCCAATGCTAGCTATAACCCTCCTGAATCACCTTCAAAACCCATTTGTCTGAAATTATCTGACCCCAAGATGGGACATTGAGGGTCAGATTCTGTGAAATGGGAAGAAAAATAGGGGAAGGAGGGAAGGTGGCCAAGTCCCTGGAAAAGTTATTCAGAAGCTGGTGCTTGACCCTTTTCTTGGGAAAACTGTTTGTTTTGGGATTCGTTCCATTTCATTTATTTATTTAACATTTATTTACCCGGATAGTCTGACTTAGAATGGAACCAATTTTTAGCAGATGCCTGGGGAGAAACGCTTCAGATGCATGTCTTTGTAATGTGGGAGGAAACTGGAGCACCCGGAGGAAACCCATACAAATGCATAGAGGACATGCAGACTCCACACAGAAGGAACCCTGGCAGAGAATTGAACCGGAAAACCTCTTGCTGTAAGGTGACAACATAACCGCTGCACCACTGTGCCATCCTGACATTATGACATTTCTTCTTGGGAGCCTGACTAGTATTAGGCTGTGCTCTTTGCTTGCTAAGGGCATTCAAAGGGAAGGATCTGGGGACCTGAAAAATTCTGGAAACTTCCTACATTAATTTACCTGTCTCATTCCATTATTTGTACCTGTTTAGCAGTAGGCCGAAGTAAGACCTCTTTATCGAGAGGGGAACTCATAATTTCTGAGTTTAGGTAATTTGAAAAGTTTTTTTTTTACTCACTCAAACAAATCTCCTTAAAACAGTAGCTGAAGCCAAAGCTCTGGAAACAGTAACAACACAGTCATACATACTTCTTAAGGGATGTTTGGAAACATGAGGCAGGTTAGACAATCTGATCAACAAAAAGCCTACCTTCAGGTATCAGAGAAGCAGAAAAGCCTCCTAAGCTATTTGCACATTTTAAAGTAAACTTCCACATATAGCACTGGTAATTAAGAAATCTGAAGTCTAAAGTGGCAGACGAAAACAGTGTCTTACATTGTCTGTAAAACTACTTACCCTCCATACCCCAGGAACTGGATTGGATGTCGAAAGGTTTTCTTGCTGTATGAGACATAGGTGTAATTGCAGTCAGATCTGCTCTAAACTGAGAATAAAGATATGTATTAGCTTAGAAAGCTCTAGGCTGTGGTGGTGCAGTGGTTAGCATTGTCGCCTCATAGCAAGAGGTTCTCCCATTCGATTATCAGCTGGAGCGCCTTCTGTGTGGAGTCTGCATGTCCTCCCCGTGGTCAAGTGACATTAAAACAGACAAGCAGGTAGGTATGTGTGTGAATGGGTGTGCCTTCTTTGAAGGTTGGGCATCAGGCTGGGAAATCCGCACCATAAAAATCCACTGCCAATCATTAGCGGACGGGAGTTCCGCTGTGGCGACCCCTAACAGGGAAAAGCCAAAAGACTTTTTTATTAGCTTGGAAAATATATACACTTTATCTGCTTTCTTAGGAACTGATGGGAGAGAATCAGGAGCATTACAGGCAGTTTTAAAGGCGTCCTCCAATGCTGGCAAAATAGGAGGAATGGGTGCATATTGAGGGCTTCTTGTTAGAGTACATCATAATATCTGCCCAGCTCAGGGGGAACATCCATCTGTTCCTAAGAAAATACATACCTTAGTCTGGAAAAAGTCTCAGTAAAAGAGAAAGCCTCCCTTACAACTTCAGGCTCACTGTCCATAGAATTGAAGTTTTGGGCTACAGAACTCTCAGATGACATAACCCTGTCTCTGGCCATATCTGAAACATCTGAGAAAGCATCTCCTTCCTTAAAAGAAGGAGTACAAGTTTTAGGAGGTGGCATAAGGCACCCAGAATTGACTAACTGCAATAAACTCCTAGCCAAAGTAATAACATCATTTTTAGACATTAAAAGTGGAAATCAAAGTCTAAACCAACTGTATTTGAAATATTGAAAATTGCAACACAGATAAAAGAACTGGAAGTGGGATATTTAGAAAAGGGAAGGAGCAAATTATACAGAAATAAATGGAAATTTTGGGAACAATCCAGGAGTGAAGTTTAAGGGAAGGTAGGAATTGAAAAATTTACGTACGGTTGGACTGATGATAGTTATAAAAAAAGAACATAGTTGAAGTACAATGTATGTAAATGGAAACATGTTATCATATTTTTTTTCTATTAATGTATGTTTGCCTGTGTGTTAAGTAATAATTAATAAAGGTAAGAAAAACACAGTTTTTAGCCACAGAAACTATCCCCCTATTTTGTATGTGATTATTTGTTTTTGTTTTTTTTTCCTATGCACTTCCCTAAGGGGGAAATGAGTAGAAGAAAGTATATCACCCCGAGCAAGAGCCCTCTTTCCCCTGGCACCCTGATAAGACCCTCCCAAAGTATCTCTTGTACTTATGATGGATGGTTCTCCCATGCCCAAGGTGGAGATTGGAATAGTCACAGAAGGCATATCTTACCCCTGGTCCACAGTGGCTGGAAAGACTGCACCAGAGGGATTTGAGAAAATAGGAGAGTGGTTTGAGAAACCAGTAATGGCCACTACGTGGTCACTCCCTGTCAGGTATTGCATTGAAAAAGCCCATACAGAAGGCAAGGACTTTTATTT